>NC_056740.1:365539283-365839283 GCF_019279795.1 Protopterus annectens
TGGAGTGCCAACCATAGTTTCTGGGAGAATTCTAGTCTATAAACAGTGCTGGAGTAAATATTGAAGGCAGTGATTCTGTGACTCATATTTCTGCTCCTTCCATTAGAATTTCATTATCAAAGTTTTGCTAAAGTAATAGAAATGAAGTCCAGTTTTAGTAACCCTTCTTCACTTCTAGCATAAAAAGAATGCTTTTCTTTCCTGCCTACTGATTGTGAACCTGGCATTTTTATGTCCATGTAGATGAAAATTATGCAGTTCCATAGGAGATGTCATTTTCCACTCTTGTTAATTTTGACTGAACATTCTGAATGTAAAACTGTTTGTATGTCGTTTGGTCATATTACTAGATTATCGTCAGAGTGAAGGGCACTCATTGAGTCCTGGCAATGTTGAAAGAAGAAAGATTGAATGCATGTGGGTAAGGTAAGTGTTAGTTTAGGATTTTAACTCTGAAAGTTTCAGCACTGGGAGAGGGAAAGTATGTACAACTCTTTTCAGATTTAGTGTTAGAACAAGGCTAGAAAAGGATGGATTTAGTATTGTGCGTGAATGTTGCTGTAAGTGGTGTTTGTCCGAGTGTCTTGTGTAGTGGCAGTGTTACAGAAAGTGTTTTTCTAAGGCAAGGTGTAGGTGTGAGGTAAGAAGCATTGGTAGGGTTACAGTTAGTATGCATTAAAGTTGTACAGGGTATGTCGTCTAGACTCATCCCTAGGAAGAGACTTTCTTCCACTAGACAAAGTAGACTGGTACAGTGAAGTCTTCATGTACTTCTCCAGCCAGTTTCTGGCTTCAGTCAGGGAATTTGAGAACTGTTGGTTTTGTGGGTTCTGTGATTGATTCCTTTGGCCAGACTTCACATGAGAGGAACTCAGTGGTACCTCAGATAACTTTGGGCTCAGCATTATCATCCCTTATGTTTTTAAATTCCAGCTTTGGGTTTTGTCAGATTCCAGTTCTGCAATTTGCCAGAAGGAAATTACTATGGTTGGTAGACCATTTATCTTTCAGTTCAGGTCGCCCCTTATCCCTTCAGTCTCCCAACTAGTCTGTCACAACAGATGTTTCAAGTGTTGCATCGGAAGCAGTTTCAAAATAGAGAAAGTGCAAGATCTCTAGAACTCCACGGACAGGTAAAAGAACTATCCCCTTTGCAGGTTTGTTGTTATTCCCTGGGTGGTAGCTCAGTCTCACTCTTCAGGCTTCATACATATCATTGGAGAAAAAATCTTGTAGCAGGCAAGCCGAACAGGACCAAGACAGACACAAATGGAAAATACATCCAGGGGTCTTCCACGAATTGACCCAAGTATAGGGAACATCTCACGTAAATCTGTTTACCTCCTTTCAAAACAGTTAAAGAAATTATATTCTAGAATTCCTTACAAACAGACCTGGAAGACAGATGCTGTCTCATTCTCATGGATGAGAAAGTTACTCTATGACTTTCCACTGATATGAAAGTTTCTTTAAAAGTTCCAGAAGGATTTTCCAGAGGTTGTGGTGGTGATTCCCTTTTGGCCCAGGCAGCAGTGGTTCTCTCTTCTTCTGAAATTGGTCAAAGGCAGTTATCACAAGCTATCCACCAGACTGAATGTACTTATAGAAGACAGGGGTTGTTTGATGCACCGTAACCTGAAAACACCTCAGTTGACTACCTGGATCATAAAGTTTTGATAACATTCAGGCACTCTTTTTTGTAGGGTGTGCAGCAGTTATTAAAGGAGATTAAAAAAACTGCTACTAAAAATCATATATGTGTAAGTGGAAGAGATTTTCTGGTTGATGTCATGCTAAGAACCAGGATCCATGTAAGGCTCAGATACTTCCAGTTCTGGATTATTTGTACAAGTTCTGCAACCCCCAAATTATCGTGGAAAGGACTTTGGGCATATATGATGAGCAAAGAAGGAGGGAAACAAGAGAAGGACTCATTTGTAAGTACTGAACAACATTATGACTTTGGTGATACAGACATTTAGGATAAAAAGTTTTCAGACAATGTTGTTAATTTGGGGTTCATAATTTTCAAATGGTGTCACATTTCCATAAATAAAGATTATTTTTTGTTTAAAAAGTGTTTACTTTTGTCCCTGACTTTAGAACTGACCTGGCGAGGTTAATACAACTTGTATTGTATTCCAGACAACTAAACTTAAAAGTGTTTTTTTGGCAACACTTTGAATGAAAAAGAAGGGTGCATATTACAAAATCCTTGGCATCTTTTACAAATGCTTGATGAAATTCCGTTTAAAAGAGATGATTTAATAGTGACATTGGTCATAGTCGACCTGCTTTCAGTTATCCCACATGATAAAGGGATACAACATTTTTTAAATATCTTGATGAAAGATGTAAAGAAGAGACATGTAGATATTTTTGACATCCTTGAATTTTTAGACTTAGTTTTGCATAATATTTTTTTCACTAAATTTCAGAGATTGCTGTGGGTGCAAAATGTGCCCTAGTTGCACAAACTTAGTGTTAGCTGATTGGGAATATCCTTTTGTTTTCATTTTTAATTCTTTATTTTCTGATAAGGTGTCCCAGTATTTTAGATTTTGGATGATATTTTAATTTTATGAGAATGGGAGATTTATATCTAGTATCTAAAAAAACTTATTCTAATTTTTTACTTCACTATATTAGCTGCCATCCCTATTTTCAGAAGAGAAACATAGTAAAACAGCAGATGGTATGTCTTTCTAGATTGGTTACCAAAGATTTTACGTTCTGTTGTGAGTTGGACAAATTACTGTACATGTCTAAAGAGAGGTGTTACCTTAAGTTCCTACTTTGGAAATCAGAGATGAAATTATTAGGGGAGGAATGATAAGTTTGCCCCTATTCTTGAGAGGAAATATCTTGATTTGAGTATGAGTAATCCCAAAGTGGTGATGAGACAAGGTACGACAATGGACAAATGCAGTGATAGGGCTATGGTTGTACCTTATGATAGGGAGGCCCCTTTGATAGTGACTATACTTAGGAAATGTGGAATGTCTTATTTCCTACAGGACTGAAGGTTATTCTTGGAGAGGCTCCTAAGATTACTTAGAGTAAAGAGCGAAATATTAAGAACTGTTTGGAAAGTTCTGCCCACATTTCTGGCTGGTCTGTAATATCTAAAATGGCCAAATCTGGGTGTTGTAAATACTGTAAATTTATTAATGGTAGTCCATCTGCCATAATGGCGGGATATGAAAGCATTTTGATTTGTCGGGGAAGGTGTAATTGTAACTCTACCATGGTAATTTACCTAGCTACTTGTACCTCATGCCCTGCATTCTACGTCAGTAAGACTATTCAAAAATTGAAGGAATTTATGAACATCTATGTGATGTTAGGAAAGGAAAACAGAGTAATTCTTATTATAGACATTCAGCAAAATGTCCTTGTTTCAAAAGGTTTACTTTTGTTTTTGTAATTTGATAGGATATTTACTTCTGAGAGGGATGGGGATCTTGAAAAATAATTAATGTGGCAATTGCGCTTCAATGCTGTAAAGGAACTGAGGTTAAATGACTATCATTATATATCCTCTGGCCTTTTTTAGTCATCTATCAAGATTAATCTTGCAGCCATTTCATCTTTTTTTACCATTAGACCCTCCCTTTTCAACCTCTTTTTAATTCAAGCAGTTTTTGAAAGGGGTTTTAATTTTTTTTTCATTTAGAAAACAGGTGTCTCTTCTTGGGATATTAATTTTCTTCCTTTTTGAACAAGTACATCTGGTTGATTTGAGGTTCTAGACATGCAAAATTGTGTGATTCATTGCTGTGACTTATGCAAGAAGAGTATATGAATTTCAGGCTCCAATGGTGAGTCAGTCATAATGTATTTTGCAAAAGGACAGGATTTCTTTGAGAACAAATCCTTCTTTCATGCTTAAAGTGGTTTCAAAGTTTACCTTAAGCCAATGTATTAATCTCCCTGTATTCTTTCCAGAACCTAAAAATGAGGGAGATAAAACTTTACATGCTGTGTATGTTCACATGCAGCTCAGATACTGCCTGGATAGAGTAAGTCCTTCAGAAAAGCCAATCAGTATTTTATCTCTCTTAAAGGTATGAAAAATGGACAGCCAGTGTCAAACCAGACAGTTTCAAGATGGGTGTCTCATGCCATTATTTTTTTTTCTGTTCTCATCAGAACAAGTTACTTCCATGCAGGGTTAAGGCCCAATCTACCAGGGCTTTGGCTTCTTCTGTGGCTTTTTGGAAAGGGGTCAACTCGAGAAGTGTTCTAGAGGCAGCAACTCCTTTGTATATACTTTCATATAACAGTGCAAACTGGATTTCTTTTCCAAGTCCAGAAGAAAAACGTCACTAGTACTATTCTCGATGGGCTCTTGGACTAACTTTTTCCTCCTCCTTGTATGTTCCTAAGCTACAGTAATATATCCAAATAGCTTAGGGCACTGCAACATTGATCAAATGCTGAACATAGGTTTACTTACACGCAACTATACTAACATAAAAGTAGATGTTCTTATGTTTTTATTTTTATGTACCAACACAATTTTACTAACAACCTTCTTGCACTCAGAGTACTTATAAACTCCTGGTGGTTGTCATGAAAGACTAAAGAAAAACAAAATGAACTACTTATCCATTTTCCCTTCTCTTCTCTTATTCTTATACAACAGGCACAATAATATCAGGAGTTACAATTGTAATTTACAGTACATTAATTCATGCCCCATTTTTTTTCTTTGTCCTCACCTGATCATTTTCCGTTGAATGGTGCAGCAGTTTCTCCAAGTCGTGTATATGATACTCTGTCTTGGCATTCTTATTACATTCCATGCAATACCTGAAAGTGCACCTTCATTTTCATTTCCAAATGTTCCTACTTCCTCATGTGAAATTTGTTGGGATTTCTTTAAATTACGGAGTCTTTTATTTATTCTCCCAAATCTATCACCTCTTTTATTCTTGGAATATTATTATTTTCCATTTTTTAGTTATTGTTTTTAAGTTAATATTAGGACTAGTGACGCCAGCTGCTTAAAATAAGGCTATCCCCACTTTTGTTCAGCCCAATTTAACATAGAATATAATTCTAATAAATTATAACTTTTGTTTGTAATCTTTTGCATTCATTCCCAAAGGTCCTTTTTTTAAAGTTCCTAAAACATGTTTCCAGTCCTTCACCTTTCTATCATTGCATCTCCAATATTCATAACAAATCCTTATGGATAATTTACTCAGTCTCTCTGGTGCATACAAAAAAATACTTGTGGAGACACTTCCAGGCAACAATTCCAAATTTCCTGGATTTTGTAGCAAGTCTCGGGGCCAGACAAATTTCCTTCCATTCTAAATCTGTTTTTTCCCTGTTTGACTGTTCTGTCCAATTCTGTAACTGACTTGTCTTTTTCCTCCAGCTGTTCTTTATCAAGGCTTTACACATTCTACTCACCAATCATTTGTTTTCTGCTTCCCCTGTGTAACAAATTAACCAATTCTGGCTTCTCTGTGTTCCTTCTCCTAATGTCATTGTCATATTCCTCCAGTATTTGAAGAAGCCCTCTATATATCATAACCCTTGTCTCTTTAATTGGAATTTGGTACATAATTCATTCCATTCCATCTTTTTCTCATTCCATCAATTGCTTCTAAATGTATTCCTTCCTATCTTGCTCCTGCCACCTTTTAACATATCAATATTAATTCGCAAATTCAGTTTAATTTGTCCTATTGGTTGTAACTCAAATTTCCACATTTCTAGTTCTTTCCCTCTTAGTATTCCCATAACATTCCTACAAACTTTATACAAAGAAAAGTTGTCATCCCTTTTCCCTCCAACTTGGGACCAAAGAGCAATTCTTCAGCTAAATTCTGTTGTACTACTTTGATTTAACATCATCCATTTTCATTTTGTAGTATATAGGGGGGGGGGGGTTGTAAATAATCAACATTCAACATTTAGTTGAGCTGCCGTATAGTTTTGTAATTCTGGTACTGCCAGTTCACCCTCCTCAATAGGGAGGAGAACGTTCTGTCATTTCATTCTTGGGTGTTTATTCTCCATATGTATTTGTTACCTTTCTTCTCAGTGATGTCCAGTACCTTATTCCTGGGTCATCCATTACAGTATCTGTGTTACCCGACACATTTTCACCGTTTATACCCTTTTATCCAAATCACTAGGTATAACTTTCCATTTGTTTAACATTCTTAAGTATTTTCACTTTTACTTACTCCCATATTTTTGTCAAGGATTGATCAGTGTCTTGTTAATCTCATTTCCCCACATTTATAGCTGTAATAAAGGTACTCCTGTATTAATTAATATGTGCATTCATAGTATACACTAAAAGCTTTACTTTTTATCTTCAGTGATTTTATAACCTGATGTCCTTGCAAATTTCCCTAGTATATAAAATAATTTAGGGATATCTACTTCCGGATTGGTAATAAGCAGCATCACGTCATGTGCTTATAAAGCTAATTTTTTGCTTTTGCCCTTTCCAATCCCACCATCTGTTGTCAGATATCTTAAATCTTTGTGATAATGGTTCCAAGTACAATGCATATAAAAGGGAAGGACAGGGGACATCTTGTGTTGTGCCTTTTTCAATTGTCACTGTTTAAGCTACTCAAGCATTAACTTTAATCAGATTTGATCTACCATATGTCTTACATATCAGTTGTACCAGTCTAGAAGAAATTCCATTTTTTACAAACCCCTCCCGCAGATATTTACAAGAAATTCTATCAAATGTTTTTTTAGCATCAAGAGTTATAAGGACTAGCTGTTTCTTCTGTGTGTCTACCTGAACCTGTACTGTGTGTGTCCTAATATATATCAAACATCAGTCTGCCCTTTATAAAACTACACTGATCTGGATTAGTTATTTTGGGTCAAATGTTGTCAGTCTCTTTGCTAACATAGGTACAAAAATATAGTTATGATTTAAGACTATACTTGGTCTATAGGTCCTTGGATTAGTGGGATTTATTACCCTCCTTATGGATTACTGATATTACCCCCTTATGCCATGAATGTGGTATTTACTTTGATTCCATTATATCTTTAAACAATTCCAACCATTATGGGAACACTGCTTGTGTGTGCGCCTTCCAAACCTGTATCAGAATTCCATCCCATCATGGCATTATGACGTTATGCCACTTGTGTGCTTGCTTTAAGATTTGTTCCTCTGTCGCCTGCATAGTGACTTTTTGGGTTAACTGACATCCTTCATCCAATGCCAACCTTGGTGGATCTAAGTTTTGCATAAAAAATACCTACCTTTATCAACCACTCCTATATAACGTATTGTAATAGTTCCTAAATTCCTCCTATATTTCCAGTGGTTCTCTCACAATTCTATCCAAGTTTCTCATTTTCAGTACACTTTTTTCCACTTTTTGTTGTCTCATTCTTCTAGGTAAATACTTTTCTAATCTTGGAATATTTTTGTAGTACAAGATTTCCATAACCCTTTCTGTCTATCCACCCTTTCCTGTGTCTGCTCTTTCCACACCCTTTCATTTTCTTCCAACTTCCCTTAATTTTCAATATTTAATGTTCTTTCTCATACTTGGAGATTT
The DNA here is from genome assembly GCF_019279795.1 of Protopterus annectens. Lineage (NCBI taxonomy): Eukaryota > Metazoa > Chordata > Ceratodontiformes > Protopteridae > Protopterus > Protopterus annectens. The sequence continues at coordinate 365,546,846 of NC_056740.1, forward strand.
ATAATTAGATCAGCTTTCCCCTCTGTTTATTCTTCATCTTCCACTCCTCACTCTCTTTTTTTTGGATCTAACTTTTGATTTTGCTTTTCATTATATGCTATTCCTTTACCCATCTCCTCTTACTGTTTTTGTCCTTCTATGAGACATCTCTCAATAGTATCTCCGTTATTTCATTGTTTCCCTTTTGTTTTATCTGATCTAGATTCATTGTCCGATCTCACCCTCATATCATTCTCCATCTTTCAACTCCTTTAATAAAAGTGTAGACAGAATGTAGTATTAGATGAATCTGCATACCATGTAATAGGTATCCATGTTCCTGTGTCATATAAAGGTATCCATGTTCCTCTCTCATATAAAATGTATCTGTTGCCATAATCTTTAAGTCTGAAACTTTTCATAATGTAACTTGAAGTCTTTTATTCTTTAGTTATTCTTCTGTATCTGGGGCCTGCTGATACATCCTCCTTTTTAGTTAAACAATTATAGTAGGGGACTGGAATGCGGTATCCCTAACTAAACTCTATCACCAGAATAATTTATTTTATCTGAGTCAGTGTTATTTTAGGTGGTAAATAAATATTCCCTAATATTAAGCTTCTCCCTCTATGCCGCACGACGTCCTTCTAGTCAGTAGGAGTATCATGTCCCTGTTCCTTATTTGAGCAGCATTCACATAGTACTCTCCTTTAGACCCCTTTTTAGAAAATTCCTAATGTACCATTTCATTCACATGAGATTCCTTTAACATAACCTTTACCCTGCTTTGCTTTATGTACTCAATTACCTCATTTCTTGTATTTTCATCCAGTAAACTATTTATACCCCAGCTTGCTAGAAAAAGTGACAGTCAGTGTCTCTTTTATTTATTTATTGATATTGTAGTATGTATACTTTCTTTGTTATACTTTGAGTCTGGTGAAGAACTTCCCTTTGACATCTCAGACTAAATGCATGTTGACCCTTTCCAATTCCTTTAACAGCAACTGGGTATAACAAACTATATTTCTGCCATGCATCCCCCTTTCATCATCTAACCTGCAATTATAAGTAATCTTTCTTTTTAACATACAAGAATTCTGTTTAATAACTATGTACATTTCTTCTTCGTTTTGAATATCTTCCCTTATAATGAGTCGAGCAATTTTTTTGTACATGCAGCACTCTCATCCCCTCCCACCCCTGTCAATACCACTATCTCTTCTGTTCTTTGGAGTGTTTCCCCATTAATCAATTTGTTCATCATTCTTCTCATGAAAACAAAACATTTTGATTATTCTGCTTACCTGCCTTATCTTCTGATGCCATTATCTACTTGTTTTTTTAGGGCTATTAAAGAATTCTTACCCCTGTGTTGTCCCATTCCTTTTCTTACTCCATTAAAGTAGATGAAAGGCAGATAAACCTTAACTGCACTGTATTAATAAGGTGACAGTGAACTGTCAACAGTAATCCATTAAAAATATCAGGTTTTGTTTTTCCTCTGGTGACATTGATTATCCTATTCAATCTTGTCTTTTCATCTTTTACCTTTCATTTCACTTATCCCACCCCAGTGTCATTGATTTTAGCATCGCACACTAGTATTTACCCCTTACTTCTGTCGCTCCTTGCCTTCCCCCTTTGATCCTATCACTTTAATCATCGGTTTCTTCTAAAGAAAAGGTAGATTATTTAAAACACTGATGTTATAAACACACTTCATTAATCACTGTCACAAACAAGATTAGGATATGTATAATTCCTTGGCCTTTACTTTTCAGAATCAATTGTGATCAAGAGATTTATCTTTCTGATTTAAGTATAACCTTGTGTGAAAGAAAGCTAAGCAAGCATGCTTAGCCAAGTCTGTCTCTTCATGTTCCAAAATCTGAACATCTTTTAAATCTCTCTGTGATTACCTCCTTCTCTGTAGAGGACTTTAACAACATACCCATTACCCCATATTTAATGATTCAAGAATAATTTTAATTCTTTTATTTTTTAGCATCGAAAACCACAAAAGAAAATCTAGGACATATTATTACCTTCTGTTTTACCAGTTGTTCTTATGACTCATTCTGTCCCTTAGTCCTTAATAACATAAAAGATTGTATTCCATCTGAGTGTTCAAGAGGACTTCTTGTATTCTTTTTGGCATTGTCTAGCATTTTTTGATGAAATGTGGGAAAGGATTTTGCTGGCCAACCTTCTTTTGTGCCTTTAATGCTATGATTCCCTCTTTCTACTCCATGATGGCCATGGTCTGCTGATCCCTCTTCCTGTCAAAATCCCTTATACCTCTTAATTTCTGTTGTGGGTTCTTCTGGAGTTGTAAAAGTATTAATCCCTGTCAGGGGGAAAATCTTAAAGGTGGCTAGACAGAATAGTTTGCATTCTAAATTCAGAGATTTATATAGTCAGGTAGTGTCGCCTCACATCAAGAGGCTCCCCTGTTCGAGTCTTGGCTGGGGTGCCATCTGTACACAGTCTGCATGTCCTACATGTGTTCACGTGGGTTTCCTGCAGGTGCTCCGGTTTCCTTCCACATTTGAAAGACATTCAGTAGGTGGACTGGACACTCTAAATTGGCCATAGATGTGAGTGTATGTGTGAGTGTGTGGAGTGGAACTACAGTGGCAGGGCTAGCCACCCAGTGGTGTAAACCTTGGCTATAGATGATTTCCACTGTTGAAGTCACACCCTGTCCCCTTGTGCACAGATGGAAAGAAAAAGGAGTTGTGGATAGACAGATATGGAGAAAAATCTCTCTTAATGTTGTATCTGGAGAGTAATCTTGGTTTGAAAATATCCTGGGTTCACCAGTTTTAAGTATTTCACCTTTTATCCAAAGTTCAGTCAGTATTCTTTCTTTCAACTGATAACTTTGCACTTTTACTAGTACTGGTCATGGGAAATGCGTTCATGCTCCTGAAACTGTATACACTGTATGTGCACAATTCAACTTTATCTCCTCAACTGGGATAACTGCCCACTGATTAATCTGGTTGATCATGAATCCCATACATTCCTTGCCTTCTATTCCATCTGGGATAAGATTATATTAAGTTTTCCCTTCTGTCATGATCCTTTATTTCAGTTAAATTTTCTTGAATTTCCTCCTGGGTGTCATCTAACTCGCTTGTCTGCAGCATGTGCTCTGATTCCTTCTTAGTCTTTCCACATTGTCAGACTGATCCAACAGTGAACATTCAATTTCTTTGAATTTCCAATAATGTTTTTTTTCATATATTCCACCCAGGATTCTCTCATTGATTTAAGTCCATTATAGATTTTGTTCAACTTTTCCTATGTATCTGACACTTCTATTTCTGTGCCCAGTGCAAAATACACACTCTGTGCTCCCTTCAGGCTCCTTGCTATCAGCTGCTTGTCACGTGACTTGTTTTCTTCCTTAAGTCTTAAGGTTCATTTTCTTGCCCCTTCTCCTCATGGATCTTTCTCTAGTTGTCTATTTTCACTTTTTTGGAATTTTCACTAAATAAAGTATAATTTAATCCGCAGATCCTTTATTTACAATGTGGGAGTGGGAGTTATTTCAGCCTTTGTGTTCTGCACTAGAAAGGAAAGTTCATAACACAGTAGATGTTCTAATAGGTCGCTATTGCAGAAGCCATTCACTCCCTCTGTCCTCTTTATTTATTTATTTATTTATTTATTTTTTTTATGTATTGCCAGGGTGTGAATGTGTATACCCTTGTGTATATAGTTTCATATATTTTACTATTGCTTTTCCTTCAGTAGCAGTTTTCCTTTCAGGGTTTATAGTCTCTCTTTTTGAACCCAGAAAACTGTGAGGATTTTGGTGCCCAAACTGCCTTAATAAGTGGCGCTCTGCCCAAGCCCCTTACATTACGGCATATTAAAGGTACCCTGAAGCCCTGAAAGATAGCCAGTGGTCATAATCTTGGGCAGGATATAACCCAAACAGGTTAGATTACTGCAACAATGATCTATTAGAACATGTACTGTTATGGTAAGTTTACTTACACAACTGTATTTTTCTTGTGAAATGGAAAGAGGGCAGTCTTTTTCTGAGAACATTTTACCCAAGATCAGAACGATTCATATTTCTGCTATGGTTCTTCTTGGTCCTGAAGCAGCTTCTCTTATACAAGAACTGGAAGATGATGGTAAGACTTAGAGAATTTATGTGGTTATTTGCAAGTTTCCCAAATTTTACATCATCTCTGGGAAAGGCAGAAATGTCCCTTTCTGTACGAAAGAAGCAGGACTCATTTCTTTATCTATGGGGTCACCCTTACATGACTACATCCAGTGGTAGTGGTGCAAGAAACTTAAATGGAGCAGAACCTAAAGATCAGAGGAATTCCAAAATTGTCATTTTCAGAACTGTAAATTAGGATCATTCTTAAAGATGGCTCTTTCAGTATCTCTGCAGCTTTACATTGACGTTTATCTCATCCCACTTTCAAAAACACTCCTTTGTCCAACATTCCAGTGACAGTGTTGGGGCAGGATATCTTGCTATAAAAAATAGCATTCCTGGAGATCAGTGTGATGCAAAGTGGTGCTGAACTAAAACTACAAAACAGAATTTCTGTCAAAATCCAATTTGCAGGCTGTATGTAGCAAGATTATCCTTGCCCTTGCTAGACAGATAAAACCTGTTTTATGAAAAAATGCTTATGCAGTGACAACACAGAGAAGGGTGCCTTCAGCTTTTCTTGTGATGGAATATTGCTTTTTCTTTGTGAAACAGGAAAATAGGACTTGAATACAAATCTTTTTTTTGTCTTTTGCTTTTATAACAACACCTGAAAGCTAGAAATTCAAACTGGTGACACTTCACTCATTTATTCTCCCTTTTCAAGGAACTTTGGTAGCAACTTGGCCCTAAAATACACTTATTGACATCCCACTGTCTTAACTTCACAGACATTTATTTGTTTGATTGCTCCAGTTCTCCTTGGACCATTGATCATAAACTGACTGATGCTGTGTTAACTCATTCCCCTTGAATGAAAGCTGTATGAATCAGTAATTCTCTGGAGATGAGTGCTGTTATACCATGAGCAGTGTCATAATTTATAAGGAGGATATTTTTCCGTTTTAAATCCAGACTTTCCAGATATGCTGCTTTGTATCCAAGAGGTAGTTTGCAGAAGATCTTTTGTAGAACATGCTACTCCTCCACATGCCATGATCAGCTGGCCCCATCCCCTTTCAGACAAACATCTTTTTGTGATTTTTATCATGGGGAGTGTGTTCATGAGCACACACTCCTCTCCTGCCCTTGAAGAGAGGCAAGCATCCTAAGCATCATTATTCCTCTCTACCCCCTTGCCATCATCAACAGATGCCTGAAAGCATTGATTTTTTATATGTAACTATTAGCAAAACTACTTTTGAGGACAGATTTGTGACAAACTTTTTCAAGAAGGCCACATATTTGAATAGTCATTTGCACTTCTACAGCCACCTTGCCTTATAGCAGAAAAATAGTTTAATTAAAGGGCAGATGGGCGAGATTGTTGAGACTGGTTTCATAGAAGACATTCAAGATTGTGTTAGACAAACTGAAAGGGATGCTTGTGGACATAAAGTATCCTAAAAAGTTAGTAGGAGAGACAAGAAAGTTTGAAATATAGAGCTACTAAATATCAGGCCAAAAATCGCTATGGTATTGATGTATGGTAGCATGACAAATGACAGAACTATTTTGGAAAAGAATTGGAAAGGTGTGGAAACTTCCAAGATGGCTGCACATTGAGTAACAGCTGATTTCTAGCTCTCACAGTGTGAAAACAGAAACTCAGCAGAGAAGGCCAGTAGACTTGTTTTTATGGGTAAATTTCAGTAACTAGCTAGTAAGTGCAATGCCTGGATGCCAGGAATAAGGAAATACAAAAGACCTGAAAAAAATGGCTACAAAAAGTGAGAAAGAAACACTGACTGGGGAAAATACTGCAGATGTTCAACAAAAAGTAATGCAGCCTTCTGACATGACTTCCAGTAAGCTACAGGAACATATAAGACAACTGTATACAGAACTGGTTAAAATAAACAAAACACTGATGGGAGTATATCAACACAAACAACAAAAGGCTGGAAAAAATAGAAGAAGCTTTAAACAGATATTAAGATGAGATGATAAAGCTGGAAAAATCAAGGGTCGAAATAAAGAAAAGGCTGGCTGAATATGAGACTGCTCGGGAAGAGATGTTTAAAAAAATTATAATTAGAGGACAGAGCAAATGGGGAAAACCTGAGATTTTCAGCTATACTAGAGAAGCTGGAAGGAAGAGACTGCATTAATTTTATGAAAGCACAAATAACCAACTGGACTGGTATTCCACAGCAGTTGTTAGTTGAAAGGGCACATTGTGTGTATGCTCCAATTCTGGCTATAAGAAAGCAACCTAGACATCTAATAGTACAGATGCAATCCTAACAGCAGAAGGAGTTGATCTGATAAAATTGTGGCAGAAGGACAAAGTACTAAAAGTGGGAGACAGTAGAGTGTTTGTGGTTAATGATTACTCATTGCACAAAACACAGAAGAGGAAAATTTTTATTCAACTATTCAAGGAATGTCGGCATGCAGGTATGAGGTTCAAACTGCTGTACCCAGCTGTCTTCAAAGTGCTTTTCCCTGGAGGGATAAAAACATTATTTGATGAAGTACATGCTAAGGAGGAAATACAAAAGTTTGTCCAACAAAAAAGCTGTGAAACAGAAGAAGATTCTGCTTCTTGTTCTTCTGGTAATAAAGACCACAAAGAGAATGTACCTGTGAAACCTTTTCAAATTTTTCAATGGAACATGTTGGAGAGAAAGAAGGAAGCATGAGAGTTGACTAGAAGAATCGAGAGTGTGTTGGAAGTGAAGCAGAGACAGGATTTCGAGGATGAACAGTAATAAAACTTGTAACTTAATATGGGATTACAAATGCAATCATTATATTTGTGAAATATGACAGAACAAGAACATATGGAAATATTGGACTTGTTCAGAATTTGTTGGACTTGTGGGAGACTCTAAAGCATATACCCTACTTTGTCATTAATGTTCAGAAAAGTGCTTTGGAGAGGGGCAGAGGAGGGAGAAAGTTAACTAAGTAAAGATTGTTTTTCTTAAATAGTATCAATTGTGTGGCATGTGGTTTTCTTTACATGCTACAAAGTAGAGTTTTTTAAGTTATTTTTAATTGTAATGGGTATTGTAAACAGGCACTCCTGTTCTTTTTTTCATTTTCTTTCTCTCTTTTTCTCCCTCTCTCTCCTTGTTCAGTTTTAAGAAATGTAAGCACTGCAGTTTATAAAGAAGCCTGGTTAAAAAGCATGCTAAAAGAAAAAGTAATGTGCTTTTTGTAATTTGTGCATAGGGAAATGATTTGATTAAAGACAGATTGATTTAGTAACAAATTTTGGCTGCCTGGTTCTCATGTCTCCATGGAGACAATCTGATAAAGAGAAACTGGCTACAATCTGGTGGAGAGTGATGGCTGAGGGAAAAAAAGAGAAATTGGCTATGATATGATGATCTCTGAAGGCATTCACAGCTTTTCCCAAATAGATAATGTTCTTTGAAAGCATTGAGGGGCTTTCCCAAGGTAGTCAATGTTCTCTGAAAACATTCAGGGTTTTTTCCCAGCTGGAAGAGCTATAAAGATAAGACACAACCAATCAGCACTTATTAGAAGTACAGGCTGTGCCATGTCTTAGCATGGATAACCTTTCTGTTAGGTTAATGGGACTTTTAATCCTATTAGCAGAGTAAAACATCAGTAATTGAAGGTGAACATAGTTTTGTGTTTCACTATTAAGTTAATAGGTTTTGGGGGTATTGGGTGTGTTTTTTTTGAGGGCTTTCATTAAAAAGTTTTATAAGACTGACATTGGCTCAAATGTATATGACAAGAAACAACTGTATAAAAATTCAACATGCCAAACAGTGTATGCATGTAACACAACAACTGGAACTAGACATGTAACATGTATTTGCATTCCACCTAAAACTGCTATAATGGAGCTTGAGAAAATTCTGGGAGAAAAAAATCAGTTTTTAGCAAGGAATATTACTTATAGTGGGGACTGGAATTTGATTTGCAGCAGTGAAGATGTGTATGGGGGCCCCAGAAGGGAAAATATAACAAATGAAGGTAGATTGTTGATATTTGGCAAGGAAGATGTGAATTCAGTAATAGGAGTTTGGAGTGAATTTACATATTATTCCCCAGGATATAAAAAGTGGGCTAGGCTAGACAGAATTTACATTTCACAGGAACATGTGCATTTAATTGAAGGTCTTGATACCCACTCAATAACTATTTCAGATCAGTGTGTCAATAATAGCTAAAATAAAAACACAGGGTAATGAAATAAAAATGAGACACTGATACTTTCCCGTCTGTCTGTTGAAAAGAGAGGAATTTAAGGAATGGGTAGTAGAGCTTATTCAGGAGCTGTTAGAGAGGTTAGAAATTTCTTCTGAAAGTATAGCTAGGGTGTGGTATAAAATTAAAGTGTAGTTTAAAAATAGGGTGGAAATAAAAGTAAGGGAGCTATGGTTAAGAAGTAACCAGAATAATTTAGAGGGACTGACAAATGTTAAAGTATTGCACAATAGGGAGAATCTTACAGAACAAGAAGAGGTTCAACTGCAGAATGCTAGGCAGAAAATAAGGGATTACCTTGATAATATGCACAAGCTTAGAAAGATTGCCGTTAAGCAACTGTGTTTTGATAATCACCCTAGAGCACAAAAACTTTTAGCACGAAGACTTAGGCAACAGAAGTTCATAGGTTCATACTAGGCTATCTGCCCTAGGGCATTTATAAGCCTAGCCCATAGTTATGTGGCTTTCGCCACCCCTTTAGTTTGAATAAAAACTATGCCTATCATTTTGCTGTGCCTCTGTCAAGCAGTGACACTGAAGTAATCCCTGGGGTATATCTGCAATCTCCCATCCATTGGTCAAGATTCCTCTTGAACAAGGCCAGAGAGGTTCTCTGCCTCACATGTACCGGGATTTTGTTCCACAGCATAGGGAGTCTCTGGGTGATGAATCTGTCCCTCCAGCACGTTCTATTTATAACCGTGTCAAGGTTTAAGTCTCCGCCCTTGTGGTTCTGAGGGATCTAGATTTTTTGAGGTGAAGCATATTCATCAAATCTGGGTTTGACATGGCCTTATATGTCAGGCACAGGTCACCTCTGAGCAAGCGGTATGAGACTGAATAGAGCTGGAGTTCTTTCAGTCGGGCAGCATAAGACATATTTTTGAGACCCTTTATCCTTTTGGTGAGGAACTTTTGGGGCCTTTCAAGCTGCAGCAGGTGTCTGGTCAGATACATTCCGAACGGGCATTGTACTCAATCATAGGTCTAATGAGTGATGAGTACAGGGGACGATGACCTCCCTTGATCTAGATGTGAATCCCTTCATGATCAGGTGGGCGATATAGAAGGTTTTCCTAACTACTTTAGCAACATGAGTGTCAAACGAAGGCTACTGTCAACCTGGGTCCCCAGATCCCTGATGACTTTTTCTGTGCTCAGTGGATTGCCACCTATATGGTAGCTAGGTAACCTTGTTTTTCCCGAAGGGTATGACTATGCATTTTTGGCGTTTAACTTCAGGCCATGGCTCTGGCACCAGTTATCCGCTTCTGTGAGGCCCTTCTGGAGGATATCTGTGTCAGATGTGTTTTCGACTATGGTGCCCAGTTTGCAGTCATCTGCAAACTTTGTCAGCCATAACCCTCCTGTGTTTGCTTGTACTTCAGAAAAGTAGATGCCGAACAAGAGTGGACCCAGGACTGAGCCCTGTGGGACACCACTTGTGACAGGCTTTGAGTCTGACATGGCTCCAGCAACTCTGACCCTGTGGGTTCTGTCACTTAGCCAGTTTGCAACCCATCTTGTGATGTATGGGTTTACATTCAAGCTGATGAGTTTTTCGATGATACCTGAGTGGGGTATTGTGTCAAGGCCTTTGCCAGGTCGAGGTAGGCTGTATGGACTGCCTTTCCTCATCAATGGCCTTGGTGACTGTCTCGAAAAAGTCAACCAAGTTTAAGAGGCAGGATCTGCCTTTGACAAAGCCAAACTGGGTTGGATCCAAAGTCTGCAAGTTCCCTATGTCTTTATTTATGAGTTCCATTATGATCCTCTCCATGGCTTTGCAGATAAGGCTTGTCAAGCTAATGGGGCGGTAATTTCCAGGGTCTGTGGAGGCACCGCCCTTATGAAGTGCGCCCACAGTCGCCGCGCCACCCCTTGGGTACATATCCTGAGGTGAGGCTAAGATTAAACAGCTGTCCTAACTGTGGGTTTAATTCCTCGTTGAGTTCGTGAAGCACACAGCCGGGGACACCATCCGTCCCATGGATGCTGTGTTTTTGCCTTAGTGAGGGCAGTTCTCACCTGGGCGTTGGAGATGTTTGGGGGCTACAATCCTCTGGAATAGATATCTCTCCTTTGGGGAGGGGAGAAGTTTGCACTGAACCTGTCAGCCAGTATGTTGGCAATGTGTGTAGGTTCAGTAATTTTCACATAATTTTGAACTAATTCTGAGCATATCTGGGAGTTTCCTCCTAGGTTTCTAACATAGCTAAAGAAGGCCTTATGATTCTCTTTAGAGTCCTTGGCGATTTTTCTCTCAAAATTTGCCTTGGATGATTTTATGAGAGCTCTTAGTTTTTTACTTATAATGATCAAATGTGTCTTACCTTTCAAGGATTTTGCTCTATCTTATAGTAGCTTCCTCCTTTTGTTGTAGAGCTTGTTTATGGCTGGGGTCCACCAGACTGGACGCTTGCCTTTGGTACAGAGAGTCTTAGTTTTGTTTGGAATTGCCTGATCCATGCAGTCCTGTAGGTGCTGGTAGAAGGCATTTGTAAGTGATTCAGCGGTTTGAGTAATGTTTACCACTGGCTCAGGGGCCTTAAAGGAGACCACACTAGTTTTTAGAAGTATGAAATTGGCTTTTGAGAAGTTTTTCACTGTGGTCTTTTTTGTTTCAGGTGGGGGCGGGATGAGGACCTCCAGCGTGATTAGTTTATGATCTGATCTCACCAGTGAGGGGTATACTTCCGGTGTTGAACATTTTGATCCCATGTTCGTGATGATGAGATCAAGTATGTTTTCTCCTCTTGTGGGGATGGTGACTAGTTGTTCCATGGCATTTGAGTTTATGAACTCCAGGAATCTTTGGGTTGGAGTGTTCGGGCTTGAGTAGTGTTCCCAGTCTATATTAGGGTAGTTGAAGTCACCTAGTATGATGGTGTTTGGAGATACATTTATCCCCTCCAATGTTTTCAGGAAGGCCATGTGAGGTTCCTGAGTTTGAGAGGGTGGCCTGTAACATGCTACAAATTGCAGAGCATAATTGCACCTGGATGGTCTCCGATGCATCGTGCGTTGCCACCAACCTTGAGGTGTGGGTGTCCTTTATGAATATGGACACCCCCCCTCCTTTCTTGGTGTTGTCCGGATTTTGGGGCCGGAACGCATGATATGAGGTGAAACCTGTTAGTGCTGGGGTGCTCTCAGGAGCCTTGAACCAGGTTTCTGTCACAGCACAGACATCAATGTTCTCCATATTGAGAAGTGCCTCGAGTGCGTGCATCTTGAGATTGAGACTTCTGGCATTGAGCAGATTACCCTTAGTTTTTTTCCTTTTTGGTGTTCTAGGGTGGTAGGTTTAGAATTTGAGCCTTGCCTAAAAAAGGCACTATGGGGGTGGCAAGAGCCTTTGCCAATATCTGGAAGCCCAGGGGTGACAGGTGCAAGCCGTCCCTTGCGAAGCAGCGTGGCTTGTCCAGCATGTCATCCCAGGCAGACAGACATTGGATCCCCTTTGAATGACACCAGAATTTAAGCTGATTATTAAAGCTGATCATCTTATCACTGTATTGTGGCATCATTCTAGGTGAAGGTAGGATACTGCTCAAGGTCAGGGTCATACCTGCCTGGGCTACATAATCAGAGAGCTCCTCGATGTCCCTTTTCATGTAGTCCAAGGAGGTACGTCTCAGGTTGTTGACACCAGCGTGGACAATGACTGAGTCGTACTTGTACCTGCTGTTGAGAGACCTGAGTGCTTGCGTTATGTGGTAAAAAGGGCTGTTGCTGAACTTAAGGAGCCTGTGACAAAGAAGGTAACATGAGATCCTGTAGAGGTATTAGAAGTATTTCAGAAATTCTATGCGAGTCTCTATAAAGCAGAGAAATAATAAAATCAAACAAAGATACAAATGGCAGTGTTTATGAAAGAATTAAGCATGCCAAAGTTAGAGGCAGATGAGGCTCAATTACTAAAAGGATAGGAGGAGATGAGATAAAAATTGTGATGCATAACCAATCTACAGGAAAGTTCCCTGGTATAGATAGTATTCCTGTAAAAGCTTGGAAGTTAGGAGGGAAAAAATAAATGAAAGATCTGGAAGGTTTTCTTCAGTATTTTAAGTGGAGAAGTACCACCATCCTGGAAGAAAGCAGTAGTAGCTGTAATACCTAAAGAGGGTAAAGATCCATCAAATCCAGCTTCAATACAGGTCCATTTCAATACTAAGCCATGATTAGAATGTGTTCATGTCTATAATTGCTAAAAGAATGGCAAAAGTAATGACAAAACAGATAGATATGGATCAGTGTGGTTTTGTGGAAGGGAAGCAAACATCTGATAACATTAACAGAGCATTGATAATCCAGAGGGAAGCAGAATGTAAGAAATACCATTTTTTGGTAGGTCTTGATGCAGAGAAAGGATTTGACAGCGTGAGCTAGGACTTTGAGCAGGACAATGAAAGCATTTGCATTTCCTGAAAAAAATATATGGCTGATTAGGAAAATAAGTGAGGGATCGGAGGTGAAAATTCAAGTGGATGGGGTCTTCTCTGATGATTTCTACTTGAGCATAGGAACCAGGCAGGGGATATCCTCTTTCCCCTTTATTATTTGTATTATGTTTAGAACCACTGGCAGAGAAAATAAGGGACTCAGAAATTCAAGGATATAATTGGTATGGTAGTCAAGAAAAGCTGGCATTATTTGCAGATGATATTGTTTTGTACCTGAGAAAGCTAGAAAAAGGCATTACAGTGAAGTGGAACATTTTGAGACAGTTTTAGATCTTTTCAGGATACAAAATTACTGACACTAAAACAAAGGCAGTAGTGGTAAATTATGTACCCACACATGAACTGGTTCAGGAATACCCATATTTATGGGGACATGATAAAATGAAATATTTAGGAGTATGGATTAAAATGATTCTAGTGCGGCAGCTATGACAAAACCAGAAAAAGAAATTACAGTGTTGTGAAACATTTTGAGACAGTTTCAGATTGTTTCGGGTTACAGAATTAATGAAGCTAAAACAAAGGTAATAGTGGTAAATTACATATCCACAACTGGAACTGGTTAGGGGACATGATTAAATGAAATATTTAGGAGTATGGATTAAAATTGATTCTAGCGTCACAGCTAAGGATATGTGGGAAGAGACTAAACAAAAACTGAGAAAATGGAAGCTTTGTTATTTGGGTTTACATAATAAGATACAAACAGTAAAATGTTTTTAGTCACTTTAGTCTTATACACAGGTCAGGAATATTTTTTTTATCAACCAGGGGAGAAGTTGTGGGCAGCAATTCATAAAGAGCTGAAGGACTTTTATCTGGGAGGGGAAGATAGCAAGAGTCAAGTGGGATAAGCTTGTTCTTCCGGTAGAACAGGGTGGATTGGGATTTCCCAATTTGAAGGGGTATTTCAGATCTACACAGCTAAGACTCCTATACATAGCACAAGCAGAAAACTGTAATTCAAATTGTAAAGGGATGATGATGAAATGTGGGAGAAGCTCAAGAAACAAGGAAAGGTATTTTGGATGCAGGCCTTTAAGGAGAACAATAATCATGCAGAATATTATATCCGTAAAGTAGAAGAAAGTGTTCTAAGAACTAAACCAACACAGGAATGGAGAAAGAGATTCTGCCAGTAAGGATGACTGCAATTAGGGATACAGGCAGTAGGCAAGAGGGGCTGGAATTTATTGGAGAAAGCTGGCAAAGGAACTAAGGTATTGGGAGCAAATAACTAGAAAGGGAAAGATCATAGAATGGGAAAGATGTCAAGAATTTATTTGGACTGCAGGTTAGAGATTGCCTTCCCTATCAGGGATTGATATCAGAGTATAGGGAGAGAGAAAAAAATAGGGGGTCCTAACAAAAGACCAGCACTGGTAAAGTTTTTAATAGAACCTAGAATAGAAACTGCCATTAAAAAAGGAAAAATTAGTAGAGCATATAAAATATTGCATGATGGGCAGCCACGGTGGTGCAGCGATTAGCATTGCCACCTCACAGCAAGTGGTTCTCAGGTTTGATCCTCAACTGGGGTGCCTTCTGTGCGGAGTCTGCATGTCCTCCTTGTGGTCGCGTGGGTTTCCTCCCACATCCCAAAGACATGCTATAGGTGGATTGGATACTCTAAAATTGGCCCTAGGCATGAGTACGTGCGTGTGTGTGCCTTCTGTGGAAGGTTGGGTGCCGGGCTGGCAACTCAACACCGTAAAACTCCACTGCGAATCATGAGTGGACAGGTGATCCGCTGTGGCAAACCCTACCTGGGAAAAGCCAAAAGAAGAAGAAGAAAATATTGCACAATAACTATAAGAATCAATCAGAGGAGGTTAGAAAGGATTGGGAAGAGAGACTGGATAAGCAATTCACAAAAAAACAATGGGAGGATATATGTATGTTTCCCAAATATGCAACAAAATCTAGAAGAATTAGGATTTTTTGCCTGGAAATGTTTACATAGATATTTGTATACCCTGTGTAGACTCTTGAGAATTTTTCCCCAGGTAGACAGTAAATGTTGGAGGTGTGAAGGGGAAGAAAGAGGTAATTGGGAACATATTTTCTGGGCGTATGATGAGTTGCCGGACTTTACAGTTTACCTGCGTAATGTACTGTCAGAGATGCTGGGTGGGCAGATTGGTCTGACGAGGGAGATATTTTTTCTGAGCTGTGATACAGAATCGGAATTGCCTATAACATGGTAAGGCCTTGCTGTGTCTAATAATGGTGGCTGCCAAAAAAGTAATTACTAAAATATGGAAATCAAAATCTAAGCCAACTATACTGGAAGCAATGAATATATTAACAGCGATAAAACAACTGGAACTGAGATATTTAGAAAAGGGTAGGAGCAAACTACATAGAAAAAAAATGGGAATTGTGGGAACAATACATATGAAGGAGGAATGAGGTGTAAAAGGTGGCAGGACTTAAATAAGCTATGTGATGTTTGAGTGAGAAAGATTGGGTAGTTTATAAGGGATGTGTAATGTTTGCAACTGGGTTTGTGTCAGTATGGCTTGTGATGTAACATGCTTGCAACTAGGATTCTGTCTGTCTGGTTTGTTTTCATTTATATAAATGTATGATTGTCTATGTAGTAAGTGGTGGTTTAGTAAAGATGTTTCTTGTTTATTCAATTCCTGCTTTTTTTTTTTTTAATCTATGTAATATTGCTTAGGTTATATGATATATAGCAATATATGGAAGTGTAATGTTTGTTATGTTAATATAGTTTGATTACGTTTATATGAATGTAAATTTGCCTGTGTCACAAGTGATAATTCAATAAAGGTGTTGGGGGAAAAAAGTTGGAAAGGTGCACTTGGTGCACTTGGGTTGGCCACTTTACTGGGTTATCACCCCCCAAGTAGTATACATAAAGAGTAAAAGCATAAAAATGCTATTGGAGACCAGCAATGAAAAGTTTATCAAGCAGGCATGAACAATGGAATGAATAAATGTCGAGACTGTATACATTGTCAATGTATAAATGACAGTGCTGGGATAGAGAGAGGTAATTACACCAAAATTATTAATACAGTTGTAATTTAAGTGGTGTAATATGTACAGCTACTTGACTTGCATGTGCTGCATTTTATGTTGATAAAACCGGGCTGACCTGGAAGAGTAGAATTTACCTGCATAAAATGCTATCAGCAAACATTCAGCAGAATGTGAGAACTTTATATTTCACATCTTAGAATAATATCTAAAAATGTAAGAGATGGAAAATGTTACATCATATGAATGCATTGATTGTGTTTTAGTATGAGGTGGTTGATTGTGTAGTATTATTTATTTAAATCTCTAAATATTTATTTGTTTCATGTTTAATTATTAATGTATTAACTCTTGGGAGGATAAACGATTACAACAGTATGGACAAAAGATGGGATATCATTTTATTTTATACTGTATTTATGCTAATGTATTTTGAATGTTTTCCTGTTTTACATATTTTATGACACTTCTATATGATCATTATACACTTTACAGGAATCTGTTTGGATGGAAGTGGGTGTTCCTTAGTTAATATATTTTAAAAGTAGGAAAATGTTGATTTGTTAGACTGATGAAGTTCCATTCCTAATAAAGTAAGGACAGCGATAAGTTCAAAGAGCAGATTGGTTCTGGTTGATCTCGGTTATTTTTCTACATCATTATGGTGGATAGCTTTTTGATTAGCCCAATCCTTCAAGTGAGACATTAAATCCTTAACTGCTGAAGATTTTCAGACCTATCTTCAGAATACTGCCTGTATGGCTGTTTTTGCTGTTCATGTTTCTCTCCAAAATGGTTCAACATTTATTCATGGATTGTTCCAGGAATGTTACAGGCATAAGTATGTATAAAACCTCTTAGACTTGGACACCAAACAGAAGTTCCCTACTGTCAAGTCAAAAATGTTTTCCTTTTGGTGTAATGTATACATTTATTTTTTACTTATGATATACTGAGAACTTAGTATGCATGTATTCTGGATATTAGATTTCTCTGGTCTTTTGTGCAGAGGTCAGATAGCTCCAGGTAGAAATTAAATAGTACTAAACTGTGACAGCAAATATTCTGTCAAATTCTGGATTTGCTGGCTGTATGTCAAAGGTCATATGTTAGTTCCCTAGAGGTTGTTCAAAATAATTTAGGGACTTATAGTAAGATATTTATTTATTTAACATTTGTTTACCGGGAAAGTCTGACTAGGTCAGGACCAATTTTCAGTGGAGGCCCGGGATGAAAATCTCCAAATGATACATGAAAGATGAGAGAATTTACATGAATGAGATAAAAAAAAACAAGTATTAAAGCACACATTAATAATAATTGAATGCTAAATAAGTACAGAGAAGTAGCTACAATAATAAATACAAAATAAGTACAGAGAGGTAGATACAATAATAAAACATGTACTAAGTTAAAGTGGTAGATTGCAAATTTTTTTTAATATACATCAGGTGGGAGTAAGGTAAAGAATGAGGATCAAAACATTAGATGCTTAGAAGGATGAGAAAGTTAAGGGTGTAGAAATATGGACTATTAGGGTACAAAACAAGTCATTTCCACTAAGGTAGTTTACAGAACACAAACATCCAGTGAATCCTAATACAGCACTAGGGTACAAAATATAGTGAAGCACGCTCTTCTACCCCAAGAATTTACTGCACCTCAATCCTGATTCACATGGCAGCACAATGCTCTTGTCAAAGTAGAGTCTGGACTTTCTCCGTATGTAGTAACAGAAAAAAAAGCACATGCACGTATAAATATTTTTTTTTTTACTTCTGGGCTTAATTAGTCTTGTGTGTAGTGGTGACATAGCCCTCCATTGGAAACTGGGTATTGTGCTAGATTGCTGGGTAAGCACGTGACCATATGTCAGTTCCCCTAAGACAGTTTACAATAAAAAAACAGGGTTTCTAATGAGATGCATGGATACAAAACATGCGTGTAGTGTCTTAGTGGAATTTGCTTCTACTAAGAGGGTGCACCACCTCTGACTGTCAAATCATTAAACGAATATAATGGCCATATTGTTCTTTGAGAGGTTATACACCCCTTACAAAACCATGTCAGTAATCATTTACAAGTGATCCTGCAACTGCTTTTTGCGGTCTGACTTTGTCTGCCCCTTCCTTTAAAAATGATACCCACATTCTGTATGTATACTTCTGATGTCTTATTGGAAATAAAATAAAAAACATAATTGTCACAGTAAAATATTTCACCTTGCTGCTGTTAGACACATGCATTGCCTCCTTTGACAAACCACATCATTTTATTTGACACTGGGCATGTAGTAACCCTGTCCATTGCTTTCATCCACAGACTCCCCCACCCAAACAGATGTTCCCTTGTTCACCAAAACTGGCATTTAAAATAGCCAATGGAATGTGTTTCAGCTTTTTTTTTTTATGGAACTCCACCCCACGCAAGTAACAGTAAAGGTAAATAAGAATAAATATCAGTACATTATGCTGTCTTGCTGTTAGCACTGCCTGCATATCTATCTTGATGATCGTGTTACACTGCTGCAGTCATTACAGTTGGGTTGTCCTGCCGTTAGGCGGTTCCCCAGTCAGCCTGAGTTCCAAAGTCTTGGTCCGGCGTCAGTTGCTATTGCCTCCTCCCTGATGTTAGTGCGACAGGGGTATATAAGATGCAGCCGACGCCATTTTCTTCAGTCTTTCTTGCCGCGCGGTGCCCGAAGCAAAAGCAGTTCGCAAGTGCCGGTCGGCCGACTCCTGAGATTTTCATTCCGAATCCAGAACCGAAGTCTTCTACAAAGCTAAGTACCCCGTTGGGGAAACCTTTTCTTGCCTCAGACCGATGTCAGTAAAAGTTAATAACTGTATTTCTTGTGGGAAGCAAATACCTCATAAGGATTTCCATTCCTATTGTATCCCATGCCTAGGCCCAGACCACAACGCCACTGGTTGTCGGTTTTGTGCTAGGTTTAACAAGCGCACTATTAAACGTCGGTTTGATTTTGCCCGACATTATTTTGGCAGAAAATTCAATTACACCATGTCGTCGGAACTTCCGACGACCGGAATACTTAAAAAGCGCAAAGACAAGGACAGGCATCCGAGGCCCAATACTGACGATGAAGCCTCTTCTAGGCCAGTCGCCAGTTCTCTGGTTTTCAGCGAGGCGCCTTCGCAGCCCCTGACGACCGCTTCTGCAGTACCACAGGCCGCCTCCGACGTGGAGATGGCTGGGCCTTTGGACGCACAAGTTTTTCAGCCTACCGAAACTAACCCTTCAGAGGGATCCGGAGTAACTGAGCAACTCACAGCTTCAGAGGGTGTTTTCAGACCTACTCAGTTAAGCATTAAACCCTCTGCTAAGTCTAAGCCTCCTTTAAAAACAAAGAAACAAATACAGCATTCTCCAGGACAGGCCTCCATGCCTAAGAAACAAATACTCAAAATGGCCGAAGACCTTATCACTCTGATCAGGGGATCCCACCCCCCTCCTTATAAAAGGCCTAGACAGGATGCAGACTATGACTCATCTGACCAGGTGTCCATTTTTTCAGATTCATCCTCAGACCTAGGTTATTCTTTACCCCCATATGAGGACTCTGATGCTGAGGAATCAATTCCATCAGCCTCTCTGCCTGAGGACTACTCCTTTGGGGAAACCTTACATACCATGAGGGAGCATTTCCACTGGGAAGGCCAGGATTACTCAGAATCCAAGAAAAGGCTCAGAGACTTCCTTTTATTATCTCAACACAGACCCCTTGCTATTCTGCCAGTGTTAGATATTGTGGATGATGTGTATACTGAATCCAGCTTAAATCCTGATTCCTTACCTCCAGCCCCAGTTAAACCTGACAGATACTACAGAGTCCCTGTCTCGCACAAATTTCTGTATAAAAGCCCTGTTGCTGACCCTGAAACTTTTTCTCAGGGACCCAAAGGGATTAAGGCCTCATCAGCAGAAAATCCAGTTCCCTCTGACATTGATTCCAGAGCATTAGACAGATGGGGAAAGAAAGTATATACGTCTGCAACTTTAGCAATGTGAGCTTTAAATTGCCAGTTTCACATGCTAAAATATCAGCAATTTTTGATGTCTCAGTTGAAACAAAAAATGCTTCCAGATTCAGATCCTCCTAATTTTAAAGAAATGCAGGATTTATTGCATGCAGCTGAACAAGTGGGAAAACATACTTTGCAATGTGGTTTTGATTCTTTAGAGGCCTCCTGTAGAGCAGCAGTTACAGGCTCTGTCATTAGAAGACATGCTTGGTTAAAAGAACATACGTTACCAGATCATGTTAAAGCAAAATTATTGGATGCACCTTTGCAGCAGGATGTGTTATTTGGAGTTAAGGCAGAAGAGGTATTAAAGAAAATGGAGGATAAGGCAAAATCTATGCAAACAGTGAAGGATTTCTTACTGGTTCAGCCTTCTCGATTTAGCAGAAATTGGCCAACAAAAAATTGGTCCTTTCCAGTTACAGACAGACTTCAAAGGGGGCAGATACAGACGTCCAAGAGGTAGAGGTCAACCACAAGGCCCTTACAGGCCTCGACAATGGGGTGCACCAGGCCAGAAAGAAGGAGAAGACAGGCCCCAACCCTATAAAAAGCAGCCTCAATGACTTCCAACTACAGCTGCCAAACAGCTCTCTCTTGGCAGCCCCCTTGGGAGGAAAACTGGCACTTTTCTATCACAATTGGCATTGGATCACCAAAGACAAATGGGTTCTCAAAATTGTATCTCAAGGTTACAGGTTCCACTTTCGCACTCTGCCAATGTTAAAAGGAATGTCAAATCTGCCACCAAATCAATGGGAAGAGGCTCAAAACAAATTACAGCACTCATGGACATGAGAGCTATTCAAAGGGTACCACCACAGGAGCAAGGACAAGGATTTTACTCAAGACTCTTTCTGGTTTCCAGAAAGGACAAAGCCTGGAGGCCCATTCTGGATCTTTCTTCTCTAAACACTTACTTGGATGTTCCGAAATTCAAAATGTTGACACTACAGCAGCTTCTTCCCATGCTGGGCAAGAAAGCTTGGCTTGTGACCTTGGACCTCAAGGAGGCATACCTGCATGTCCCTGTCAGACAAAACTGCAGAAGATACCTCAGATTCATAGCTGGTTCAATGCACTATCAATTCTCTGCACTGCCCTTTGGCTTATCTACTGCACCCATGGTCTTCACAAAGTGCCTGGCACCAGTAATTGCATTTTGCAGACAGAAAGGAATTCAAATTTATCCGTACCTGGATGACTGCCTGATTCAAGCAGAGAACAAGGACATTCTTCTAAAGCATCTGGCGTTTGTAAAAAAGTTATTAAGTTGCCTGGGGTACACCGTAAACGAAAAGAAATCAAAACTAGTGCCCTCACAAGAGATAATATTCCTGGGTGCCAGCTTGAACACAACGGCCCAGATGGCGTATCTCACGCCAGACAAGCAAGGACGACTGACTCAATACTTTCAATTGATTGCAACAAAGACCCAACTCCCTGCAAGGAAAATTCTGCAGGCCTTGGGTTACCTGGCATCTTGCATACTACTAATTCCATATGCCAGACTGCATATGAGGAAACTACAATGGTATCTAACGAGTGTATGGTCTCAACACTGTCAAAGTTTGGAAACAGTTATACCACTAATTCCTTGCCGTTAACAGGAGTTTCGATGGTGGGCTCAAACTTGTCACCTCCACAAGGGACAGCCTTTTACTCAACCCACAGCCAGGCAAACACTGACAACAGATGCATCGGATTACGCCTGGGGAGCACACATGGCAGGAAAATATATTCAGGGCAAGTGGCCCGCAGAACAAAGGCATCTTCACATCAATCAAAAAGAGATGCTAGCTGTACAAAATGCCCTTATAGCTTTCAAGGACCTGCTGCATCCAGGACAACTATTACTAAAGACAGACAACACCACAGTTATGTGATACATAAACAGGCAAGGGGGCACTCACTCCTACCCCGTCTGCAGACAAGCCATGACCTTGTGGAACACGGCTCTAAACTATCAAGTTCATCTGCAAGCACAATTCCTGCCAGGAGAGAAAAACACACTGGCAGACGATTTAAGCAGAAACATCATGGATCCCCACGAATGGGAATTGAATCCACAAATATTCAGAATGATAACACAGAAATGGTGGAGCCCGGACATAGATCTGTTTGCATCCCCAATGAACTGCCAGCTATGCAAATTTTGCACAAGGAGTTACCATCCACAAGCATGGAAAGTGGATGCCCTCTCATTCAGCTGGAAAAACCTACAAGTATACGCTTTCCCACCACTACTTCTCCTTCCAAAGGTACTCATAAAAGCCAGACAAGAAGAGCCAGAGATGATCCTGATTGCACCAGACTGGTCACACCAGCACTAGTACCCAATCTTAAAGAACTTAGCACAAGAGCCACCCTGGATTTTGCCTCAAATCCCACATCTGCTGACTCAGCACAACAATCAGATACTTCACAGCCAGATAAAGACCTTAAACCTAGTTGCATGGAAGATTCCTTAGTCAAGCAAGCAATGCCTCTCTCCAAAGCTGTTATGGATGTCATTCTGGAGGCCAGAAGGCCTGTTACCAGGAAAGCCTATTCGGATAAATGGAAGAGATTCTCTGCCTGGAACCAGGCTCACAGCTTTGACCCTCTTGTCCCAAACATTCCTCAGATACTACAATATTTAACTGAGATGCTGGACAAAGGCCTCTCCTTTTCATCCATCAAGATCCACGCCTCTGCCATATCTGCTCATTACAACACGGATCCACCATTTTTTTCTAATCCTTTGCTAAAACAGTACCTCAGAGGGGCTAAAAACATAAGACCGCCCCGTAGAGCGCCTACTCCAACTTGGAACCTCAACTTTGTTTTGGAAAAATTAACTTTACCTCCTTTTGAGCCAGCTAACACAGCAGAATTAAAATATATCTCTTGGAAAACTGCTCTGCTCCTGGCAATAATATCAGCACGAAGAGTTTCAGAATTACAGACACTAATGGCAGTGGAACCTTTCCTCATTTTCCACCAGGACAGGGTGTCTTTAAGAACTAACCCAACGTTTATGCCAAAGGTGGTATCAAGTGTGGCTCTAAACCAAACTATTCACTTGCCAACTTTTTATCCAAAACCTCAGAATAAAGGGGAGAGACTACTGCATTCTTTGGACATTCACAGGCAGTTACGTTTCTACTTGGACAAAATCAAAGCTTTCAGAAAATCTGAGCAATTATTGGTAGCATATGCTGCAAGAGTACAGGGAAAAGCCATTTCAAAACAGACTATTTCAAAATGGATAGGACATTGTATACGCTTCTGCTATACACACCATGGGAAACCTGTACCCAGCATCATTAGATGCCACTCCACCAGGGCAACAGCCACTTCAACTGCCTACCTCAGAGGAGTTACCTACCAAGGATATTTTGGAAGCAGCAACATGGAGTTCTGTGCATACCTTCACCAAGCATTACCATCTGCCTTTATACTCTAAATCCAGAGCTGGCTTCGCCACTGCTGTGCTGCAGGGCCTTATAGCCACCCCTAATACCTTATAGAACCAGCCACCCTACCTCAGCTTTGGTATTCTACCCAAGTGTAATGACTGCAGCAGTGTAACACGATGAACATAGTACAGTTTTGTACCTACCATAAATGTAGATGTTCAAGTGTAAACACTGCTGCAGTCCAGGTTACCCTCCCTCCTTCCCCTCTTACTTGCTGGTATGTACTTATGTCTTCTACCCATTACTACCTATGGGGAGTATTTGCTGGTAACTGAAAGTTGTTGTTTGCTATTCTTATGTATGTTTTATTAGCAATTTGAATTGCCTACCTATTTGGGGGCACCTGACATCTGGGGCAAGAAAAACTGAAGAAAATGGTGTCGGCTGCATCTTATATACCCCTGTCGCACTGACACCAGGGAGGAGGTGACAGCAACCGACGCCCGTCCAAGACTTTGGAACTCAGGCCAACTGGGGAACCGCCTGACTGCAGGATAACCCAAGTGTAATGACTGCAGCAGTGTATACAGTCGAACATCTACATTTATGGTAGGTACAAAACTGTACTTTTCCTTCCAGTAATGAAAGTAAAACATATCTGCTGAAAAAAAACATACGAGAAGATTGCAGCATCTGATTCACCTAGTAGTCTCTAATCAAATTAGAACTTGTCAAGAAGGTGCCTAGCGAGTATAGTAGTAGGGAATTGGTTGGCTACCCATGTCCTATTACTCTGTTCGTGAGATACAGGTGAGAAATCATGCTAATAAAAACTCAACCTTTCAATTTTGGGTTAAATTCTCATTGATTTTAACAAGATGCTACAAGGTAATTATTTGGCTAGTACAGTTTTGTACTGGCCAAATAATTATCTCACAGATGTGCTGATTTCTTTTCTGTTTACATTTTTTTAATATTGATCTTAAAATTAAAAATACACTAAAATTAAAAATACTCTGTCCCCACATTAGCTGTACATTACTTTGGGTCTGAGTAGTCTTGTCTCTTCCCCCTAAGGCTTAAGTAAACTATCTACTTGAATTGGTGTTATTTTAAGTGGCTGTAAAAAAAATCCCTTTGCAATTCTCCAAGAGTTTTGGAAACTTTATTAAATATCAGTAATGAAAAAGAGAGGAAGAAATCACAGTAAAGGTTAGATAAAATGGAAACAATATGCAGACAGTTTTCCAATGCAGACAACAGAAACTATGAAAAGCAATACAGATATTAAGAAAAAATAAAACAATCAAGAGATACCAAAAAATCTGTAGATTCCCCGGTAATAATTATATAGGAGTTGTATAACCCAAGTGGCATTCCTATTGTCTCATAACCCTTTTTTTATAACCAAAGTCAAATTTTCTGTTGGGATTTATTCATCTCCCAGTGCTTCTTGGTGTCTTGGCCAAATTACCCTTAGTCAGTGTGACTAGCTCTTCAAGTCTTTTTTTCCCTTTAAATAGACTATGCTTAGTGGGACTGACTCTGGCATCAGAAAAATAAATAAAAGTTCTGAGTGGATGAATACAAAATACCATAGTCGTGAAACAGTACACAGTATGCCATGATCCTCTCCTGGTGAAGAAACAGTCTGACTGAATATAGTATTGTTTTTCTGATGTCTCCCACCATGAGAGTATGGCACCGTTCCCAGAGATGCTTCTCTGCACGTCACTGTAAGATAGGGAAGAGAATATGATGTGTATCACAATTTCTGCTGAAGTGCCCTTAGGGGTTTGTATCTGGCAGTGATAGGACAGAAAAAAGTTTGTGTTACTTCCCACTATTGACCCAAAACCCATGAGTGCTAGGTTGTTTGTCTGTGGTATGGGGCTGTATTACTTTACTGCTCAGATGTCAAAGAAAGTGAGTATTAGTAGACTGCATGCTGTGGGTTTGTTACCTGGTGATACAATGAAACAATTTGCTCATCTGCTGTTACTGTAATCTCTTCAAGCAGCAGGACTTGAAGATTAATAACTTATTTCTTCCTGTAAATTGTAAGTCAGCTTCATTTCATTAACATCACAAGTGATTCAGGATAACAAGTACCATGTGAAAATAGTTGCTTGAAATGTTGTAAAGTTTCAGAGCTTAAGAAATTTGTAGAGGATTATAGTAAGATTTTTTTAAGTTGGTGTGATAGTACATGCATAAAATACCTGTCTGTAACACTGGCATTCTGTTGGTGTCTCCGTGGTATAGAGGAAGGAAGCCTTGACTGTAAGCCACATAACCTGAGACTGATTAGCTGTCCAAGCATTGGAAAAGCTATTGATTGAGGATGGGGGTAAGTGGCCATCATATGCTCATCCATCATTAAAGGACGAGGACCACTCCAGTGTAGTGACACTACCTCTCAGAGAAGTAGGAGTGTGACATGTTCAGGGACACATGCTTTGTTCCTACTGAATTACTTGTCATATCCTTTGTAGACATATATGGGGGTGCACACTCGTCAGAAGAAAGCATTTTTGTTCTTTGTGGTAATGCAAATGCATGTTTGCCACCAAGAGTGGGGTTAGGATCATTCAGTAAAAAAGACCCCACCACCACCACCACAACCAAGTACTATACGAGATTCCAGTAGTTGGATGTGCTGAGTGTTTCCTCTCCCTGGAAACAGTTAGGGTCTGCCCATAAATGTGGAAAACCCCATCATGGGATGAAACAAGACCCTCAGGCTCCTACGATGGCGACAACTCTGGCAGATTAGAGAATCATTGGGGATAAGGGACCAAACCCACCCTTCATAACTGCCTGGGTAATTGCCACTCAGTAGTTCTCAACCCAGGACTTAGCTGTTAGAGTAGGTCATCATGAGGCTGACCACCTCTGCAAAAAGGGGTCCTCCTACCACACACTGTAATGTGGGGTGCAAATGACTGAATGGACAAGAGGATGATGGACAAAAACTTTTTGCTAAGCAGAAGTGAAGGGCAAAAGGAACCTAGAAAAAAATGAACTGTAATATTCTAGGTGTGGTAGCTGGTTTTAGGTGAATAGAGTTCACCTAGGGATAAATAATGAATGCCCCCAGAACATCTGTATCTTTCGGTTTGGGGGGAGAAGAGGGATAAATTTATATTACTACAAATCTACTACTTAAGAAGTGGGTCAGTATATTTACAATGGATGTCCTGTTGCCTTTAAGGAGCCATGTGTCACTCTTGTCATTTATACCGTTGTGGTGACCTGATGTCTGTGCTGTTCTTACTGTGAGGAAAATGACTGGTGGGGAAGAAGACTATCTAAGGTCAGAGGTAGTGTCAGCACTGAAGCAAGAAGTTCACTGCAAAGAGAGAAACTGTAAGAAAATGCAATCTGTCTGTGTACGTAAAGCTAGTGACTTGATACCACAAGGCGAAAATAAATTCCTGATAAGCATAATGAAAGAAAAAATATACAGAACAGGAAGTATCAACTATCGATCATTCAGACTGATTACTGTTTTCTGACCACATTTCTGCATTACTAGCACTTTAAATTACTGTGATACAGTGATATGTTCTTCATTTTTAGGTGATCTTTTAATGAGTTTTAATTGCTGGTTGAATGTTTTTATACTGAAGAGCTACTTATAAAGTTGTTTTTACCTCATATGAGCTATACATGTGACAGCTTGTTCTTCAGCCTAGGTGCACACTGCTGCTTTGCGAGTTTTGCCAAGCACAGTTAAAGACTACTTTATGCAACACACTGCTTTTGGATAAAGTGTTTGCTTGTGCCTTAATTAATCAGAGCATCTGGCAAATAATTTAAAAGTCCAAGACTGTCACTTAAGGTTTTTAGTGGTGCCACTATGAAAGTATACTTGTTTTGCTCCAAGATGATGTTAAACAGAATGCTCTACAAAGATCTTTCATTTTTAAAGCTGAAAGCATTTTCACCATGTAGTTTACTGGGGAAAATTTGTTTCAATTATCCTTAAAATCATCTTCTGCTGAGTTTTCATTATATAAAAGTAATTTTAACTGCTGTTACAGTTAATGACTGGTATGATCAGAAAGGCTTCCATTATATGTATGATTTTTAAGGGCATCTCTTAAATTTGTCTTTGGATTTTTAGTGGGTGTGAACATTTGATATCTCAGTTTATGCATCCAGTAGATAACAGCACCAGAGCACAAGAAGAAGAAATTAATTAACAAGAATTTGGAGCATCCTCACTCATTCTCATTTTCATTTTAGAAGTAAAGGAATACGCTTCCTTTACCTGAACTATATTATTACAACATACATGGTGAATAATAAATGCTGCGGCTTTACAAAATGTTATAAAAATGACTTTTTCTGGAATAATTTGTCTAAAACAGTTGACCTTTTTGCCATTAAATTATATTACTACTTAGTTACCAGATGCTCTGACAAGCAATCTTTTTTTTCATCATTTTACCATTTGTAGTACTTTTGGTAAGCATCTCTTACATTCCATAACCAATAATTCTTAAATATTGAATGTTTGTTTTTTTGGGTTTAGCTGAAATTTCTTCAGACTGGATTAGACTAGATGTGTGTGAGGATGGAAGGATGCACGGATAAGTGATTGGCTAGATTTTTATTGAAATATAATTAAGTCTGTAGCTCATTATTTACTTAGTACTTCACATCTTACTGTTATGCGAAATGACACGAAAAGTGGTGGTATAACTCCGTTCTGGAGTGATGGGGATAAACCCCTGAGTGAGACCCAGATGACCAGAATTTGATTAGCAGCTCAGGCACTGAAGGAACATGGAGGGCTTGAGTGGCTTATATCAGTTCATTCATCCCAGTGGAAGGGGCATAAGCTCAGACACACCACTGGAGTTTATCCCTGCTGGAGACTGAGGAAACGTGGTGGGGGTGTTGTCTACAAGGGCAGAGGGCACTGACTGCGCCACATGCAGAAGCAAGAATCCTGCACCACAGTGGTCACTGCACAGCAACCCTTTGGAGAGTTACATGCACACATAGTGGGAGGCTTTAGGTCATAATGAAAAACATTCTCACGGCAGCAGTGTGATGCTACCTAGGATGTCTCAATCTCCTCACCAGCCCCAAACATGTTCAGAGGAAGTCCAGGGGAGGACAATTTGGTGCAGTAGATCCAATGGACAAAAAATAAGTATTGGGAGCAGCTGAAGGTCAGCTGGTGGGGGAGCTAAAAATAGAGCAAAAAAAACTTGTGATACATTAAGTATAAGTACTTTTAATGTACTTTGACCTACCTGTAGACTTGGAGTCTGTATCAACAGCCTCCATTTACATTCTGTGTAAATCTTAGCAAGCCACTCTGTACCAAATGATCTCTTTTCAGCCATGACCTTTTACACAGAGCACTGTACTGAGTACAAGATAGAAATTTGTTACAGAAAATAATATCAGCAATGCAGACATACTGTGGATAATACATAAAATATGTATTGGTCAAATAAATTGCATACTTTAAGCAGCCATAACCATGTTATATTTAAAGCAGTCAACATTACATTTTATATTCATTAGATCTTTAACTGGATGTATTCAGTCCACGTGGTTTAAATTATCATTAGCTTTACAAATTGCAAGAGTCCACTGGAATAGCCTCTTTGGGGATAGAGATTTCAGAAAGTGGAAAATATGCAAATCAGAAAGAAGGGAAAAGATAAATTATTTTCTAAGAATAATTCCATTGTTAATAAATCCATTGTAAGTAATTCCTGCTATATTACACAGCTTATAAACAAAGTTATTATATCTAGATCTAGGGGTGTCATTACTCCCCTTTACTCAGCTCTTTTTAGGCCAGTCACTAAACATAATGCCGCCATTGTCATGTATCTGTCCAGACACATGCGACAACTGGAAGACCCACAAAGATACCTTACTTACAGGATACATGGGTGGACTCGAAGCCCTGTCATTATCCTCTGTATCCTACAAACTGCTAAGAGGTGACCTATGTCTGGCATACAAAGCATCTTTCTTCCTGCTACTGATGGATTTACTGTCCATCAGCAAGTCAGATGGCAGCAGAAGTACTCTGGCCAGGGATCTAAACCTCTTCTACAACATCAACAGAGCAGTTTGGAGGGACTAGTATATCTCACAGAGGATACCACTGCTATAGAACAGACTCCCCATTAACATAAAACAAGGTTCAGTGCCAGTCCATATTCAAGTGCAACTTAGATCTATGCATGGGAAGCAGACAATTTATCCTAGGACTGCCCCTTGTATTACTAATGTGCAGAGGTAACTCCAAAATGCTTTATCCCATGCACGGGTCCCATCAAATTATCTGTGGTATGATCCCAGTTATTCTGATTAGAGGTAATATAAAATCATTGACCACGGGATGGGTGAGACCAGTTTATATGCAAATGGGATATGTTATTTCAAGCACAAAAATGGAAATTGGCTAGGCTTAAAATGGCCTGCAAGGGCTGCTAGCTTAGTACTTGCCTATAAATCTATAAGAAGATGGCAGCAGAAGTTAAACAAACATTTACTTTGAAATGTAAGGAAACAATAGAATGTTAATGATAACGAGTGATACCGTTTAAAGAAAAAAGAAGTATAATAGACAGGCATCAGTCAGAAAAGGCCAAGACAGAAGAAAAGATAACCAATTCAATCAAGAAGGGTGATGAAATGTTTTATATTTCCATAAGGGAGCAAAGAGACCAAGAGAAGGTAATGAAACTAAATAAAATAGATGAGGTTCCAGCTCTGTGACATGCCAGTGATAAAGCTCCAAATACATTGTAGACGACCCAAATTCTGATAGTGACTTGGGCACCTGTACGAGCTGGAGATGGGAGTATGATGAGACTGGCCATTGCCAGCTCATGCATCCTTGGGGATGCAACTCTGGGGGGATCACTAGATGCTCACCCAGTGGAGCTTGACCTAGCAAGCCCGCATTGCCATGTAAGCTAAGAGGACTCATCATGAAGAGGCACATTTCGTCTCAGAGGGCAGAATATAGCAAAACCTGAAACAGCCACCACAGGGGAGGGACAGCTTCACCCAGGGAAGAGGATAGGCTGCCCTGTAGTATCAACAAACTGGCATCCTCCTTATCACTGTTTTCTCACCATGGAGCTGATAGCAGGTTGGAGATTTCTGGACTGTAACAAATGGATTATATATCTGTTGCCATTCCTAGGGATTCCCAGCTCCTGTGACCATGGAACAGATGGAACAGTTTGATCAGTTAGAGGAGCCATCAGGCTTGGTTTTGAAGGTAGGAGATAAAAAAATAATTAAAAAAAAAGGCATAAAATAGATTGGGCAAACCAAAAAGGATAGTGAAAAAGTAGTGCTGCATTCTGTTCAGTATTCAGAAAGAAACAGAAGGCATATTTACCAAATCAAACTGGTTGACATACCCAATATGGGTAGTGATTTTCTTAAATCTTTGAGAAAAAAGTCTTTTAAAGCACTCCAAAAGAAAAGATGGACCACAGCTGGGACTTGGTGGGACTTGTGCCAGAGTTCTTAAGACAACCGAGGAGAAACTCTGCAATACTATTGTCTAACCTTTCTAATAAATCAAGAAATGAGGGTTTAATTTCTCAAGTTTAAAAGAAGGTAGATATGAATACTTTTCACAAAATTGAAAACAAAGAAGGGAGGAAACCACACAAAATAGAAGCAGTTAAACTAGATACATGCAGTCCAGAGCAAGTGAAGGGGACGTGCCTCGCCTAAAGGCCCTTAATTCAAAATAGACAGGATGGTTCATGGAAGACCCGCCTAGAATATAGGGAACATTTGCGACGTTGAAATTGTATGCTACCCATGCCCCTGGCATTAATGAGCACATTTCAGTTCAGCCAGTGCTCAAGTTAAGAGCAGCAAAATTATAGACACTTTAATAGTTTTTTTAGGCATTCCTGGTAACACTTTTTATGGTTAAGAATACTGTTTTGAATTATTTTACATTTTGTGAACTTTGAACTGTATATTTATTTTATAATTTTTTAAAGTTATGTATACACTAATTTTTTAAAGAAAGATTTTATGTTTAAAATGTGAAAGAAGGCTTATTAATCAGTCAGTTGTCTTTCTCTTTTACTCATTCACTCTAATGGAGCTCAGGAAGTTTGTGCCATAACTTCCAATGGGCAGAGCCTAAGCCTTTTGACAGAATCAAATTATGTCCTCACATTTCAAACAAATGTTCATATGTCTGGAACTGTAGGGGTTATGAAAGAAGTATAAATGGCAAACCCTTCAGCACAAACTATTTTTATAGTGGTAGTATTCTTTAGGTTTTAGGTCTTAAACTGGATGTTATAAGTCACAGTAAAGACGGTAACTATTACATTTGTAATATTTTGTAAACAACTTACAATATCTCAACAACCACTCTGTAAGCAGCATTTTATTCACCTAGCTGAGAGCTTTCATATGAGGCTATGGAGTTCCATCTGTGTTACTTGGTTGTTGAGATACTTAGAAAATGTGAATATTATATCTATATGAATTAATATCATAAAAACAACAGTTAATATTTATTTACCTGCACTAGATAGAGGTCAAATGTTAATGTAGTTGAGTTTGCTATTGTGTAAGCTTTAAGATGAAGTATTCTAAAACCTTGTACATTGCATGGTTTTGGATTTATTGATCCAAATTTGAACAAGCAATATTTGATGCCTAGTGGCATCAGTAAGAGTTAACTGCAGGAGCACTCGGATGTAATGAGTTAGGATCGGCAAATTTAAATATGAGATTTTGCATTTAAGCCTGTTCATTCTGTTCTTCCAGTTAGTTCTGAAGAAGTCCATGCCAAAGTTATTGGGACAAAAGTGCTTAACTATTTTACTGTTTTTTTATTGTTCTTGAGATCAGTAAACATCATTAAAGATTTTTAAAGCACTGACTAGTTGTGTTAATATAAGTGCTTTATTTTAGTGATCATATTTCTGGTTTGGTTCAACTTGGACCCTCCTGTGGATTTTGAATTAAGGAAGTTCCTTCGGGCGAGGCACACCCCCTTGACTTGCTTCGGACTGCACGTATCTACCTTAAAGTTTTAACTTGCTAGATTCACTGTCAAATTAACATGTAAAATATATGGAAGCCTGTGAGGTACAAATTCAAGGTACTGTGAATTCACAGCAGGATCTCATACCAGATCATTTTAATAGATTAACACAAAGCATTTTGAGTAATTAGTTATTTTACTTCAACTCAAAACCATAAAGTCAACTTATGACTTTGGAATATATTTTATAGACTTTGCTCTAGCACCTTGCCTAGGTGCCTTTTTTTGTATTTTGTCATAGTCTTATCATGAGCACTCTCTGCGCACATATTGAATCTACTTATTCAGTTCCATAGGCAAGTAAGTTCAAATAGCAATTACAGATCAAGAAATCCAGAGAATTCCCATATTTCAGATATAAAAAAATCACCTTCAGTTGAGCTGTCTTTGGGGACAGTTTGGTAACATTTTATTGAATTTAAGTGCATTCATAATCTTTTTCCTACTCACTACATTCTTAAGATTTTCATCTTTCAGAGTAATATTCTGTTGGTCAAATACTGCAAATTAAAATTCCAAAAAAAATTGAATGTCTAGCATCTATGTGCATTACCAGCGTATTTGTACAGTTTATTGTATAGTGCTGTTTCCTTGAATTTTTCTTTCCGGTATAATATTTGATGCTAATCATTAGATTTCTGTTGCAGTAATGCTAACTTTTTGGGCATATCCTGCCAGGGATATAATGCACATCCAGCCAGTCTACAAAATCTTTGGCATCTTTCTCTTACTACTACATCTGACCCTAAGACCTTTGCATGAGGCTACATGAAAGTACTTATGAGAAATACTGGCACAAAACTCCTCAGAAATTTCTTTTGCCAGTAGTCTGTGTAGCAAGACTGAATCCTAGTCTGTCAGCCATATAATCTCTCCAGTTACATTTGATAAGACCAGTTTAGTACCCTACTGGGAGCCCTTCTTCTTTTCTCGACTTTTTTTTTCTTAGATGACATAAAAAAATTATATTACTTAGAGAGCAAGATGCAACTTCATTCAACAAATCCACTATAAACCCAAAAAGTAAAGCGGTCACACAGGCAAAACAGTTAGTAAAAACTACAAGAAAAACTTAGCCAAGTTAGAGTTTTCTTAAACCTGGGATTTGGCTT
This sequence comes from Protopterus annectens, assembly GCF_019279795.1. Classification (NCBI taxonomy): domain Eukaryota; kingdom Metazoa; phylum Chordata; order Ceratodontiformes; family Protopteridae; genus Protopterus; species Protopterus annectens. Next base: position 365,580,315 of record NC_056740.1, read on the forward strand.
TGTTGGCCTGAATGTATACACAAAAACCTAAAAAGAAAAAGTAGAAAGTCATGGACATTCGGAAGCCATATAGCTGAAACAATTGATGTCCTTAAGGGGTCATTTGCATATATCCTATGGGCCTGTATTACAGGAGGTTTAAGGTATCCTACAAATCCATAACTAAGGATAGGAATACAAAGCTGTTCTTTGTGTTTCACTGTTGCAGTCATCACCTGTGGGTTGTCCATGCTGTGGTAGCCCTCTGCCGGCCCGAATACCAGAGTCAGTGTTTTTCTGTGTCGACTGCTTATGCCTGTGGTCTGACGTCAGATAGTCAGTGCTATAAAGCAAGGCAGACAATGCCATTACATCAGTTTTTCTTGCCCTAACCTGTCAGAAGCACACGGAAATATGGTAAAGTAGTGCTGGTGGCTAAAAGCCACTGTGAGAAGCTTATGTCTCCCTAAGGAAAGAGGATATAAGGGGGAAGGAGGGAGGGAAACCAGGACTGCAACAGTGAATACACTGGAACAGCTACATTTATGGTAAGTGTACATAACTGTACTTACTAATTATCCTGTATTTTAACAGCAGCTTCTGTTCTAGATTTAATTAAAAACTTAAACCAGTGCAGGTCTTTAATTTAAGATTCTCCTATCCCTTTCTTTTTGTCTACATTCTGATATCAATCCCTGATAGGGAAGGTAATCACTAGCCTGCAATCCAAATGTCTTGGCCTCTTCATATTCTGTTACCTTTCTTTCACTATTTATCTATTCCCAATATCTTGGTTCCTTTCCAGCTTCCTCCAGCAGATTCAGCCTGCTGTCATCTATTCTCTGTACCTCTAATTGGAGGCATCCCTGTTGGCAGCATTGCCTTTTGCCTTTTGACCTTATTCTTAGTATACTTTCTGCTACTGTATGAATATTTTATTTTTATTTCACATCTGTTAACCTGGTTGGTCCAGTTGAGTTAAAAAAGGGTCTGTATTAGAAGACCAAAAGCTTAAAATCGTGAACTCTCTAAAGACCGAAAATGCCAGACCTCGAAGTGCTTTTTTTTTTGAGATCGCAGTACAGTGAAGATCGGAATATTTGCTCTTTCCTCACTGTAATGTGATCTTGGAGTTGGAATTTAGCAAGGGGGGGGGCAGCCCCTCACAATAATGATTTCGAGGTCTGGCATTTTCGCTCTTTAGAGCGTTTGCGATTTTAAACTTTTGCATGGTGCACTGGTGCAATGGTAGTGTTGCTCACAGCAAGAGGTTCTCTGGTTCGATTCTCAGCTGGGGTGCCTTCTGTTTGGAGTCTGCATGTCCTCCCAGCATTCATGCGGGTTTCCTCCGGGTGCTCCGATTTCCTCCCACCTTACAAAGACATGCGTCTGGAGCATTTCTCCCCAGGCTTCTGCTGAAAATTGGCTTTGTGTCAAGTCAGACTTTCCCGGTTAACAAATGTTATATAAATAAATTTCATTCTTCTAATATAGACCCATTACAAAAAAACCCGCGGTGGTGGTGCTTCGGTAGCGTTGTCGCCTCACAGTAAGACGTCCAGTTCGATTCTCAGTTAGAGCGTCTTCTGCGTGGTGACATGCATGAATGGGCATACCTTCGTTGAAAGTTGTGCATCAGGGCTGGTAACTCGGCACGTAAAAATCAACTACCAATCATTAGTGGACCGGAGTTCTGCTGTGGCGACCCCTAACCGGGAAAAGCCGAAAGACACAACAACAAAAAAACCCATTTTCAGTGGAGACCCAAGGAGAAAAGCTCCAATAACATCCACAGCAATAAAATGTAAAAGAAACATTATACATAAGATAAAACAGAGTACAAACTGAAATTCCGGTATACAGAACAAATTATAGTTGTCACATAAGGAAGTGTGAGTACTAAAAATATAAACATACAATCAGTTTAGTCAAAGGGGTTGTGAGGGTGGCCTAATGGTTAAGGTGTTTGCCTTACAAACACAAGGTGCAGGGTTTGAGTCCCACAAGGGATAATTTGCTAGGCTTAAAATGGCTCACAAGGGCAGTTAGCTTAGTACTAATCTATGAACCTATCTATAAACCCATGTGTTCAAAAGCTAGCATGTTCTAATATTTACAAAAATTAGAAGCAATGCCAAGATACTTCCTAAGTAGAGGTTGTAGAATGTGAATAGTTAGAGGTTTTATGGGAGGTTAAGTTAATATGTTTAACTGTTGTTATTCTTCTTAAGGATCTGCATCCAAAATCCCACTGTTTTTATTTATTGAAATACCCTCGTGCTTCATCATCCTTTTTCACTTTGAATTGTAGCTTTCTGCATGTGTTAAGAGCCTTAACTGTGTAGCTCTGAAATATCTCTTCATATCAGGTAATCTTAAACCTTCTTGTTCATAGGTTCATAGGATTCGTAGGTGGGTACTAGGCTAATGGCCCTGGAGCCTTTGCAAGCCTAGCCCATAGGATTACCCTGGCATAGTGCCACTCGACCATAGTTCCCAGTGCCTCTGTCGAGGAGAGCAACTGGAGTGATCCCCGGGGTGAATTTTCTATTTCCCATCCACTCAACAAGATTTCTCTTGAAGAGGGCCAGTGAGGCGCTCCACCTGACATGTATGGGAAGTCTATTCCATAGCATGTGCAGTCTCTGGGTTATGAACCTGTCATTCCAGCTTGTTCTTTTGATTGTGGTAATGAGGTTGAGGTCTCTGGAGCGTGTGAGGTATTGGGATTTCTTTAGATGTAGCATTTCTAACAGAGCTGGTTCAGACATGGCTTTGTAAGTCAAGCAGAGATCGCCTTTCTAACAGAGTTGGGTCAGACATGGATTTGTAAGTCAAGCAGAGATCTGCTCTAAGTAGGCAATATGAGACAGAGAATAGTTGGAGTTTTTTGAGTCTGTCCATATAAGACAAGTGTTTAAGGCCTAGGATCCTCTTTGTGAGGTACTTTTGCGGCCTCTCCAATTGTTGCAGGTGTCTAGTGAGGTATATGCCAAGTGGGGCATTGTACTCAATGATTGGCCTAATGAGTGAAGAGTAGAGAGAGGCAATGACCTCTTTCTTCTTGGATGCAAAACCGTTAGTAATGAGATGTGCCACATAGAAGGACTTTCTAACCACAGTGGCAATGTGGTGGTCAAAAGAGAAGTTGCTGTCAACCTGTGTTCCTAGATCTTTTATGATGCCTTCTGTGTTCAGTGGACTACCATCGATGTGATAATTCATGGGAACCGGGTTTTTCCCAAAGGGAATGATGACACATTTTTTGGCTTTGAGCTGTTCCATTGGGAGGATCAGCTTATCCCATTTGACTCTTGTGCTCGTCCCTTCCCAAATAAAAACTTTTTTTAATTACTGTCCAAGACTTCTTCTCTGGTTGATAAAAATGTCTGATCTATGTATAAAGCCGAAGGTTTTAAAAATATTTTTACTGCTATATCTTGCTATCCATATCGATAGGCAAGAGCTTTCAGTTTCTCAGTTTTTTATTCTTTTCTTTAGTCTCTTTCCACATCATCATCATCTTTCGGCTGTTCCCATTAGGGGTCGCCACAGCGGATCACCTGTTTTCATTTCTTCCTATCCTCTGCATCTTGCTCTGTCACACCAACCACCTGCATGTCCTTTCTCACCACATTCATAAACCTTATCGTAGGCCTTCCTCTTTTCCTGTTACCTGGTAGCTTCATCCTTAGCATCTTTTTTCCCAATATACTCAGCATCCCTCCTCAGCACATGTCCAAACCAACGTAATCTTGCCCCTCTGGCTATGTTTCCAAACCTTCCAACCTGGGCTGACCCTCTAATATACTTATTCCTAATCCTGTCCACCCTCGTCACACCCAGTGCAAATCTTAACATCTTTAACTCTGCCACATCCAGCTCAAACTCCTGCCTTTTTGTCAATGCCACTGTCTCCAACCCATATAACATAGCTGGTCTCACTACCCTCTTGCAGACCTTCCCTTTCACTCTTGCAGGTACTCATCTGTCACAAATCACTCCTGACACTCTTCTCCACCCACTCCATCCTGCCTGTACTCTCTTCTTCACCTCTCTTCCACACTCACCGTTACTCTGAACTATTGACCCCAAGTATTTAAACTCATCCACCTTCGCCACCTCTACTCCTTGCATCCTCACCATTCCTCTATCCTCCCTCTCATTCACACACATATATTCTGTCTTAGTCCTACTGACCGTCATCCTTAGCTATTATAACTGAATTATTTGTAATCCGTCCTCCCAAATACTTCATTTTATCCTGTCTTTGTAAGTATGGGTATTGCTGGAGTAATTCATGTGTGGGCACATGGTTTATAGCTATAGCCTTTGTTTTTCTTCATTAATTTTATATCTTAAAATATGAACTGTCTCAGTAATATTCCACTCCACTGAGATGTCTTTTCTGTTTCCATCAGGTACAACCCAATACCCTTGTACTGGGGGACTTTACCCCTCCGTTAACTGGGAAAATTACTCCTGTACCAACACACTAGCTCAACGTTTTCTGGAATTCATGATTTCCAATCCCTTGGGCCAACTCATTCTTACCCCCACCAGGGGTAACAACATCCTCTACCTGGTCATTACTAACATGGGTGACCGTTGCTCTACATCAGTAATCAACTCCTCACTGCTCAGATCTGACCACAAGCTAATCACCATGGATATCCACATCCCACTCTCAACCCCCCCCCCCCCCATAAAGAAAACCACCATGAAAAACTTCTCCAAAGCTAACTTCGGGCTACTAAAAACAGAGGTGGCCAAATTTACGACGCCCATGCAAATGGAAAATAGGTGCATGACTGCTGAATCATATACCAATGCACTGTATGAACACACACACAAGTGCATAGAACCAAGCAGAACCAAGATGCTCTCCTCCAAAAAAAGGAAGCCAATCTGGTGGTCCCCTACCATAAACAAACTCTACAACAGAAGGAAGAAATTGATACAGAGAAAGTTGAAGTCCCATGACTGGAAAAACTCCCTTGTTAGCCTCAGCAAAAAACTGAGATCCCTCATCAAATCCTCTAAAGCTAGCTACGGAAACAAAATTGCAGCTGATACTAAAGACAATCACAAGGCATTTTATAGTTCTGTCAAGAACCTACATGGCAGTACTCAGATCTGCTCTGAGCTACAGCACAATGGCAACACATATACCGAGCCAACTGATCTTCTTCTTTTGGCTTTTCCCGGTTAGGGGTCGCCACAGCAGATCACCTGTCCTCTCATGATTGGCAGTGGAGTTTTATGGTGTCGAGTTGCCAGCCCGGCGACCAACCTTCCACAGAAGGCACACACTCATACCTAGGGCCAATTTGAAGTGTTCAGTCCACCTACAGCATGTCTTTGGGATGTGGGAGGAAACTGGAACACCCGGAGGAAACCCACACGACCACAGGGAGGACATGCAGACTCCGCACAGAAGGCACCCCAGCCGAGGATCAAACTGGAGAACCTCTTGCTGTGAGGTGACAGTGCTAACCACTGCACCACTGTGGCCGTGCCAACTGGTATTGCTACTCTACTGGCCAACAGGTTCAGTGTGAACTTTACCCCCTTTCACCCCCCTAAAGGGTCTGTCACAATACCAGAGGAATGCCAAGTTCCTAATATCACTGCTGCACAGGTTAAAATTGCACTGTCCAAAGCTAAGAATAGAGCTTCCATGGGACCTGACAATATCCCTGGCTGTGTTCTACATGAATTGCAAAGTAAACTGGCACCACATCTGACTGCTCTGTTCAATCACAGCCTCACTTCAGGCTTTGTTCCTACTGAATGCCGCACTGCTATGGTCATCCCACTCCACAAAGGGGGAGCGACTACAGACCCTGGGAACTACCGCCCCATTAGCCTGACTAGTCTGATATGTAAGGCTATGGAGCGCATCATCATAGACCTTATAAATAGGGACGTAGGGAATCTCCAAACTCTGGACTCCACTCAGTTTGGATTTGTGAAAGGTAGATCATGCCTGCTCAACGTGATAGACTTCTTCAAGTCTGTCACCAGAGCTGTGGATGAAGGCAAGGTAGTTCACACAGCATGCCTCGATCTTGTCAAGGCATTTGACCCCATCCCTCACTCAGGAGTCATAAATAGACTCACTAAACTAGGCATAAACCCCTATGTCACAAGGTGGGTTCAAACTGGTTCACTGATAGAACCCACACTTTGAAAGTAGCAGATTCCAAATCTGATTACTGACCAGTTACAAATGGAATCCCACAAGGATCAGTCCTGGGTCCTGTTTTGTTTGGCATCTACTTCTCTGAAGTTCAAGCCAATATAAAGGCTGAAGTTCAAGCCAATATAAAGGGCTTTGACCAAGTTCGCAGATGATTGCAAACTGGGAGTTGTTATTGACTCTCTCCACCTGATGTAGACATTCTTTAAAAAGGCGTCACTGTGACCAATGACTGGTGCCAGAACCATGGCCTTAAGCTCAATGCCAAAAAATGCATGGTCATTACCTTTGGGAAAAACTTGGTGCCCATGACCTACCACATTGATGGTAGTCCACTAAACACCGAAGGTGTGATAACAAATCTGGGGGCACAGGTTGACAGCAACCTCTCCTTTGACAACCACATTGCCACTGTGGTCAGAAAGGCATTCTATGTGGCACATCTCATTACAAAGGGTTTTTCATCCAGGAAGAAAGAGGTCATAGGCCCTCTCTACTCATTCCTCATCAGACCTATTATAGAATACAATGCCCCATTTGGCATGTACCTCACTAGACACCTACAACAACTGGAAAGGCCACAAAAATACCTCACTAAGAGGATCCTGGGCCTTAAACACATGCCGTATACGGACAGGCTCTAAAAGCTCCAGCTATACTCTATCTCATATCGCCTACTTAGAGGCAATCTCTGCTTGCCCTACAAAGTCATGTCTGACTCAGCTGTTAGATATGCGACATAAGAAGAAATCCCAATCTCTCTGTGCCACACGCTCGAGGGACCTCAACCTCATTACCACAGTAAACAGAACATGCTGGAGGGACAGGTTCCTAACCCAGAGACTTACCCATGCTCTGGAACAGACTTCCCATTCACGTCAGGCATAGCACCTCACTAGCTGTCTTCAAGAGAAATCTTGATGAGTGGATAGGCAATAGAAAATTCACCCCAGGGATCACTTCACTGGCCTTGCTTGATAGGGGCACTGGAAACTAAAGTCAGGCAGCAAGATACCATGGAATCTATTTGGGTTAGGCTTACATAGGCTCCAGGGCCGATAGCCTGGTACACACCTATGAACCTATATCTACAAATAATGCCAACTTTCATTGAACACCATACCAACTATATTGTTGAATTTCTGAGTCCCTTAATTTCTTTGCCAGTGGTTCTAAATATAATACAAATAACAAAGGAAAAGGAGGATACCTCTGTCTGGTTATTCTGTTGAGGCACAACTTGTCAAAGAGAAACAATCCCACTTTGATTTTTGCCTCTGATCCCTCATATAACCTTCTTATTGTAACAGGAAATGCAAATAATTCCATTGCCCTACTCATAAATCCCAACTTACTCTGTTGGTTCCCCCTGGATCATCATTGTTCTGTCAGTGTTGTCAAATGTTTGCCTCCCCTCCACAAAACCACATTTGTCTATATCTGTCAATTTTGGCATCTGCTTTGCCACTCTTAACCATTATAGACATTTAAGTATTACAGCCACTACAGCTTTTTTCCAGGATGTTGGTGTGTGCTCTCCTCTTAAAATACTGTTGTTAAAAATTTGGAAGGTTTTGTTTATTTTCTTCCCTCCAAACTTCCATTGGAATAACATCTATTCCTGCAGACTTTCCTGTAGATTGGATATACATCATCATTTTTATCTCATCTCCTCCTATCCTGTTAGTTTTTGAGCCTCATATACATCTAACCTTGGCATATTTAAGTCTTCATAAATATTTTCATTTGTGCTTTTTCTTCATTTCCCCACCTCTCAGATTTGTTACAGATTTTCATAAAATTTCCAAAGTATCTCAAATATCTCTACAGGTTCTGTGATTCTAATTCTTGTTGTAGGCTCCCTGAGTTTGGTATCAACCTTTTATACTTTCTGTTGCTTAAGTCTTTTTGTCAAAAGTTTTTTGTGCTGTGGAGTTATTATGAAGAAACAGATGTCCTTCAAGAATGCAACTGCAGTCATAACATGTGGGTTGTCCTGCCTCAGGCAGCCCTCGGTCGGCCGGATTCCAAAGTCTGGGTCCGACGTCGGCTGATGTCGCATTTCTCTCGACGTCAGAGCGGCTGGAGTACATAAGCATCAGCCGACGCCATTTTCTTCAGTCTTTCTTGCCGCGCGGTGCCCGAAGCAGAAGCAGTTCGCAAGTGCCGGTCGGTCAGCTCCTGTATTCTACGATACCGAAGTCATCAAAAAAGCTATGTACCCCATTGGGGACCTTTTCTTGCCTCAGCCGATGTCAGAAATTACTGAAAAAGTTAACAATTGTCTTTCTTGTGGTAAACAAATACCTCATAAGGATTTCCACTCTTACTGTCTCCCTTGCCTGGGCCCAGACCACGACGTCTCGGCCTGTGTAGCCTGTGCTCGCTTCAACAAGCGCACTCTCAGGCGCCGGGCGGAGTTCGCTGAAGATTTTTTCGGCGATAATTTTGCTTACACCATGCCGTCAGATCTCCTGACATCGCAAACTCCCAAAAAGCGAAAAGACCGGGACCGACATCCTCGGCCCGCGTCTACCACCGACTCCACGCCAAAACCTAGCCCGAGTGCTCCTGTTCCCTCTGAGACGGTCTCTCCACCGCTCCGAACCGAAGACACCGCATTACCGACGACTCCGATTCCAAATATTACTCCAACGCCAGTTATAGATTTTCCTCCGGATACCGAAACTGGGGAAATGCCCGAGACCATTGCTGTAGACAAGGTCACTCCTGCACGTGGAGCTGCCAGGCCCCCTATGGCCATGTCTATTAAGGCCTACACTAGGGCTAAGGCAGCCAGCAAAATAAAGCATATTACTTCTAAATCCTTACCTCAGCCGACTCCAGAGACACAAATTATGTCCATGGCTGCTGATTTAATTTCCATGATTAGAGGTTCACAGGCCCATCCTGAGAGAGGATCCCAGCCTCCTCCTGATAAAAGGCCCCGGGTTGAACCCTCTGACCCTACTCCTTCAGATGAAGATTCTGAGGGCTCTGTCCACTCTGATAGCCAGGAAGAGCTCTTTCAAACCTATGAGGACTCGGATGCAGAAGATTCCATCCCCTCGGCCTCCCCTCCTGAGGATATTTCTTTTGGGGAAGTTCTGCACACCATGAGGGAACATTTCAAGTGGCAAGGTCAGGAATATTCTGATTCTAGGAAACGCCTTAGGACTTTCCTTAAGAATCCTCAGCACAGGCCCTTAGCTATTCCTCCTGTACTTGATGTTCTGGGTGATTTGTATTCTGACTCTAGTGCTACCCCTGATTCTCTTCCTCCTGCTCCAGCCAAGCCAGACAGGTATTACAGGGTCCCAGAAACTCATTCCCATTTATTCAGGGCCCATACTGCTGATTTGGAAACTATTTCACAGGGGCCTAAAGGAGTTTCAGCCTCCACCTCAAAAAATCCTTTGCCCTCCAACAGGGAAGCTAGGTCATTAGAGAGATGGGGCAAAAAGGTTTACACATCCACTACCTTATCTATGAGAGCTTTAAATTGCCTTTTTCATATGTTACAAGATCAGGATTATCTGTTAGAAGATTTACAAAAAACATTAGCCACTCCTGATCCTTTAGACAGGAAGACTTTGCAGGAAGCTGTACATAACACTCAGCAAGTAAGCAATCACTTCCTGCAGTGTGGATATGATGCACTGGAAGCTTCATGTAGGGCAGCTATGACAGGGGCAGTCATTCGTAGACATGCTTGGCTAAAAGATCAACCTCTACCAGATCATGTAAAAGCAAAACTTCTGGATGCACCTCTGGAAAAGAACAAGCTTTTTGGTGCAAATGCTAAGGATGTGTTAAAGACCATCGAAGAAAAAGCAAAATCAGTTCAGACTGTGAAAGATTTCCTCCAGGTTCAGCCCCCCAGATTCAGTAGGAATTGGCCTTCAAAAAACTGGTCCTTTCCTAATCCAGAAAATTTTCAAAGGGGTAAGAACAGACATGGCCGAGGAAGAGGCCAATACAGAGGCCCTTACAGGGGACGACAATGGCAGCCAGGAAACCAAAGAAGTGACGCAGGGGTTTCACCTGCCCCACAACCACAATCTCAATGACTTTCCTCTACTACCGCCTACCAGGGAACAACTAGAAGCTCCCTTGGGCGGGAAATTATCTCTGTTTGCAGAAAACTGGCGCAGACTGACAAAGGACAAATGGATTTTGGACATTATAGACCGAGGGTACAGGTTTCATTTTCATACCTTACCAAGAAAACAAGGCATGCCAAACCTACCACAAAATCAGAGGGCAGAGGCTATCAAGCAAATCACTCTGCTGACTCGGATGAAAGCAATAGAAAGAGTTCCACAACAAGAACAAGACCAGAGGTTTTACTCAAGACTGTTCCTTGTTCCAAGAAAAGAATCTCAATGGAGACCAATACTGGACTTGTCCGCATTAAACACCTTTCTCATAGTACCAAAGTTCAAAATGCTGACTCTACAGCAACTCCTTCCCATGCTGGGCAAGGGGTCGTGGCTGATTACTCTGGACCTCAAGGAGGCATACCTGCATGTCCCTGTCAGACACAGCTGCAGAAGATACCTCAGATTTCTTGCAGGGCCAGAGCATTATCAATTCTCAGCATTGCCATTTGGCTTATCTACTGCACCCAGAGTATTCACAAAATGCCTGGCTTCAGTAATTGCTCATTGCAGGCTCCAGGGTATACAAATTTACCTGTACCTGGACGACTGCCTCATACAAGCGGACGACAAATTGATGTTGACAAAAAACCTGGATTATGTCATACGATTACTTCAAGCTCTGGGATACACAGTCAACTTCCAAAAGTCAAGACTGCAGCCATCCCAGCAAATAATCTTCTTAGGAGCCAAACTAGACACAGCCTCTCAGATGGCTTACCTGACAGAAGACAAGCAAGAGAAGTTAACTCATTACTTCAAAGGTTTAGCAAAACTCACCCAGATGACTGCAAGGAGATTCCTACAGGCCCTGGGTTACATGGCATCCTGCATTCTCCTGGTTCCATTAGCAAGACTACACATGAGAAAGCTTCAATGGTACCTAAAAAGCATTTGGTCTCAACACAGCAACAACTTGGAGACAATCATACCACTCATTCCATGCCTACAAAAGGAATTCCTATGGTGGGCCTCGGTGAGCCAGGCAAACACAGGTATGTCATTCAAAAAACCACAGATAACACAGACCATGACTACAGATGCCTCAGACCTTGGATGGGGGGCGCACATGGAAGGCAGGTGTATACAAGGACAGTGGTCTCCAAAGGAAACGCATCTGCATATAAACCAAAAGGAAATGCTGGCAGTAATGCATGCCATCGAGGCCTTTCAACACCAACTCCAGCAAGGCCATTTACTGATACGGACAGACAACACCACTGTGATGTGGTACATAAACAAGCAAGGGGGCACCCACTCTTACCCCCTTTGCAGACTGACAATGCAACTTTGGGAGAAATCACTGAGCCTAAACATCCAGTTACAATCCCAGTTTGTTCCAGGAAAAGACAATGTGTTGGCGGCCAGCCTAAGCAGGAATTTCACAGACCCACACGAGTGGAGGTTACATCCGAAGGCCTTCAGACAACTCACTTCGACATGGGGCAAGCCAGAAGTGGACCTATTTGCCTCTCACCTCAACCATCTTCTACCAAAATTCTGCACAAGGACATACCATCCAAAAGCTTGGAAAATAGATGCCCTCTCATTCAACTGGAACTCCCTGGCAATCTATGCATTCCCACCTCTGCCACTGATGACCTCAGTATTACTAAAGATCAAAGCAGTGAAACCCAAGGGAATCATAATAGCTCCGGACTGGCCAAGACAACACTGGTACCCACTACTACGGAGCATATGTCACACCAGGAGGTGGGCCCTTCCCCAGTGGCCTCTACTTTTGACTCAACACAATTTCGAAACACTGCATCCAAATCTTCAGACACTGCAGCTGACAGCCTGGGAGATCCCATAAATAAATTCAGCTTATCTCTCTCCAAGGAAGTTCAGCGGATACTAACAGAGGCTCGAAGACCATCCACCAGAAAGGTTTACTTAGCAAAGTGGAAAAGATTCAGCAATTGGAATACCAGCAAGGGACATGATGCATCATTGTTGAACATCCCACTCATCTTGGAATATTTGGCAGATATGTTAAAGAACGGCCTCTCATATTCTTCCATAAAGATACATGCATCTGCTATTTCAGCTAGATACAACACTGATCCTCCTGTTTTTTTCTCACCCTTTATTAAGGCAATTCCTCAGGGGAATCAAGAACATTAAGCCACCAAGAAAGGCCCCAGTGCCAGCCTGGGACCTCAATTTTGTCCTAGAAAAACTGACTCTACCTCCATTTGAGCCAGCAGCTTCAGTCGACTTGCAATTTCTCTCATGGAAGACAGCTTTCCTGTTGGCAATTACCTCAGCAAGAAGGGTTTCGGAGCTACAGGCCCTAATGGCAATTCCACCCTTTATTATTTTTCACAGAGACAGGGTTTCATTAAGGACCAACCCTACTTTTATGCCAAAGGTGGTATCTAGGGTTTCTTTAAATCAAGCCATTCATCTGCCTGCTTTCTTCCCCAATCCTGAGAATAAGGGGAAAGACTGTTGCATACCTTGGACATTCACAGACAACTTCGATACTACCTGGACAGAACCAAGGCCAGTAGGAAGTCTGAACAACTTTTTGTAGCTTACACCCCTGCAGTCCAAGGAAAAGCAATTTCAAAACAGACTATTTCTAAATGGATTGGACATTGCATCAGATTCTGTTATTCCTTTCATGGAAAGACTGTTCCAGCCAATGTCAGACCACATTCCACTAGAGCTACAGCCACCTCTACAGCATTCTTAAGAGGGGTGCCTACCAAGGACATTCTAGAAGCTGCTACATGGAGCTCCGTGCATACATTCTCCAAACACTACAATCTCCCTCTATACTCCAGATCCAGAGCAGGCTTTGCTTCGGTAGTCCTGCAGGGTTTGATTGCCACACCATCTTTTTCCTAGAGCATTCCTCCTCCCCCAGCTAAGCTATGGTATTCTACCCACATGTTATGACTGCAGTTGCATTCTTGAAGGACATAGTACAGTTTTGTACCTACCATAAATGTAGATGTCCGATAGACATGCAACTGCAGTCGGATTTTCCCTCCCTCCATACCCCTCTATGCCTAGGGTCCATTCCTATCCCTGTTTCTCTTAGCTGGGGATATCTGTTATGGTGTATTTGTTTTATTGCTCATTTATTTGTTTGGAATCCTGTTTTTGTCTTCCAATTTGATTACAGCCTTCCTTGGAGGGCACCTGGCATCTGGGGCAAGAAACACTGAAGAAAATGGCGTCGGCTGATGCTTATGTACTCCAGCCGCTCTGACGTCGGAGAGAAATGCGACATCAGCCGACGTCGGACCCAGACTTTGGAATCCGGCCGACCGAGGGCTGCCTGAGGCAGGACAACCCACATGTTATGACTGCAGTTGCATGTCTATCTGACATCTACATTTATGGTAGGTACAAAACTGTACTTTCCTTAACAACAATCTTTCTAAACTTGTGCATATTTTCCAGGTTTCCAGGTACTCTGTCATTTTCTCTTTAGCACTGTGCATTTATGCCTCCTCATGTTCTGTGAGATTCCCCTTATGTTGTAACCTTTGGCAACCCCGTCTAAATAATTCTTATTCTTATCCAGATCTCTCTCTTTTTTCTACTGTTTTTAAACCCCACTTTCATTTTATCCCACTCACTTAGCTATAACTTATGCTGTACTTTTCATCTTCCCTAATAACTTCCGGTAAATTTCCAGTACCCATTCCTTAAATTCCTCTCTTTTTAACAGGTAGGTGGGGAAGTGCAGGTGTCTCATCTTTACTTCATTACCCTCCATTTTTATCCTGGTAATTATTCGCAGATTATCTGAAATAGTTATTGGATGTGTATCAAAGTTCTAAATTAAATGGACATGTTCCAGTGAAATATAATTTCTATGAAGTCTAGCTCAGTTATTGTAACTTGGGGAATAATATGTAAATACTGTCTTAGTTCCTGTTACCTGAATTCATGTCTTTTATACCAAATATTTTCATAATTTTTTTTCAGAAATCTAAACAAACCACCAGGCCAGGTATCCAAGATTTATTTCAGTGAAATCTCTAGCACTTCGGCTCACAGCCTTCAAGGAGTAAAACAGTACATAAAAAACTGCACCACACACACACACACACACATACATATGTATATATATATATATATATATATATATATATATATATATATATATATATATATATATATATATATATATATAAAATCACACCATCATTATTCAGTTAAATGTAATTAAGTCATTTAAGAAAACTCCACCTTATTAAATAAGAAATTTCCTGTTGCACAATGTACTCCAAATGAAGAAATTGCTGTTCTTAACTGTGGTTTAAGGTTTGTACCTACTCTTTTACTAAGGTTGCATTGGTTGAAATGTGAGCTTTTTAAGCTAATTAGGAAGTTGCACTTTATGCATTATTTTGAATTGTCTGTTGGTAAGATTGTTGCTATTGATAGTAGTTATGATTCCTTTAAGGAATTAGGTAGTTATGATGTGAGTTTTTATTCCTGTGATTCAAATTTTGAAGTGAATGCATATTGCCCTTTGAACACACAAGATGTAGCATATAAAGTTATTTTTTGCCTCCCTTTCATCATGAAGGGATTCAACAGTTCTCTGCTATGTTAAATTATGTAGTTAAGTCTAAGTTTTACGAGTTCAAAAGTAAAATGCATGAGATCCAACTTAGTTTAACCAGGTTAGAATGGAAAGCAAGCCAGCTGATAAGGTAATAAATTGGTGATAATGCACCATACAGAGTATGTATGAATGTGTCATAAACATCTGACTGATAAAAATGTTTACAGAATGATAGATATTTCGGTGTATGAAAAAGCTTTGAAAAGTTTTAAAGAACTGTTAGATAAAGGCTATAGATTTGGTTATTTTTCAAAATTGGATGTTGAAGAAAGTTTAATTATGAAGGCTGCACTATGCACACTTTTATTGTCTCCTTAAAATTCATAAACACTTGTCAGAGCCACCTGGTCATCCAGTAATTTCAGCATGTATTTATTTTTGTGTATAAAATATATTTTTTACATAAGTATTTTTTAAGAATGGTTATGAAGTTACCATCATATCTAAGGGTTACTATCGATTTTCTGGATAAGATAGCAGAAGTGCAGTGGACCCAGGACATGTACTGGGTTACACTTGCTGTAAAAAGTCTTTATACAAGTATCAAACATAATTTTGGAATAGAGGCTTTTTATTATTATTTGGGAGGTAGCCCAGTATTGAATTATATTGAGTTAACACATTTTTGTTTGGTTAATAATTATTTTGAGTTTAATACACATATCATCAGGTGCAGGCTACAGCAATGGGGACACCATTTGCCCCCATGTATGGTAATTTGTTTATTGGTGGAAAATGAATACATCTATGTAACTGATTTTATAAAAAAAACATGAAATGAGATATTTACACATACGTAGATTTAATATTTGTATGTAAAGGTAGAAGAGTTGGTAGTTATTTTTGCAGATAATTTGCAGTTAAATAGGTTTAACCTACAATTTGATGGCCTAAAAGTGAGAAGAAAGGTACTATTCTTGGATGTCTTGCTTAATGGTACTGTTAATGGAAAAAATAAGAACTTTAGTGCATAGAAAATTTGAGGATGGCACTACATAATTGCATGGGTCAAGTTGCCATCCACCACATACTATAAAAGCCTTACCATACAGTTAGCTTTTTTAGGTTGTGTAATATATAGGTGGATTTTTGGAAAGTATTTCTATGGGTATGTTTGCTAAGCGGTGGTTTGATGATATGACACTGAAGAACTGTGTAGAAAAATGTAGAACAGAAAGGGTAGCAAATAATTTAGACATGCATTCACATAATCGACTAGGAAGAGAGACTAGTCAAAGAAAACAAGATATATGTTGTTACTAGATGTAACTTATTAAGTACACAAATAGTGGATTTATTAAGAGTTTATTGAGGTTTTGTGGTGAATTAATTAATTTTGCTGATATATTATGTAAAACTCCATGTATTTTGCATAAAAGAGGAAGAAGTATAAAATACATAGTAGGCATGCACCCCCCAGATAATTAAGCAATGACCCACGCCTGGGTGTGGGTAATGCTGGATTTACCCACGGTTGGTGTGGTCTGGTCATGAGGGCGAAGCCCGAGTGGCCAAACAAAGACAACCATGGGTAAATCCAGCATTACCCACACCCAGAGGTGGGTTATTGCTATTATATAATGACATTATTTAAAGAAAAAAACACTTACTTTTCTTGAATAATGGCATTGTATAATGCATCCATGCTGCCCTTCTGCAGCTGTCTGGTATTCTGCGGCAGTTCTGATGTACTGCGCATGCATATGCTTGCACAGTACATCAGAGCTGTGGGTGGAAGCAATGGAGAAAGCAAGATCTCCATTGCTTTTTTATAAAGTGTCTCACTATGTTAAAGGAGTTTAACATAGCGAGACAGCTTTAAAAAAAGCAACGGAGAATCTCTGTTGCTTTTTTTAAAGCCGTCTCGCTATGTTAAACCCATTTAACATAGTGAGACAGCTTTAAAAAAAGCAATGGAGAAAGGAAGATCTCCGTTACTTTTTTTAAAGCTGTCTCGCTATGTTAAACTCCTTTAACATAGCGAGACAGTGTCTAAAAAGCAATGGAGATCTTGCGTTCTCCGTTGCTGTAAAAAAAGACTTATACTAATGGAAAAAGTCCGGGCGACCGGACCTTTTTCCAGTAGTATAAGTCTGATTTACAACGTGCATGCTGACCAATCAGCGTGCACATTTTGGAATATTAATGGGTGGGTTGTTGTATAATGTACCTGATACCATCATGCTAGTAGGGACAATACCCTGTGGAAGGTGTTCTAGTTCTAAATTTGTATTTTGGTAAAATCAATGGAGAGAAATTTGTAGTGAGACATAAATATGGTTGTGATATGAAAGGGATAATTTATGCATTAAAATGCCCCTGTAACAAATTTTATATAGGAGAGAGTAAAAGATCATTCAAAACAACTCCAAGGGCACACAGGAGATATTAAAAGGGGCCAGGTTGACAGCCCTGTTGCAGTGCACTTTAAAATGCATCATGGTTGTGAAGTTGGGGGGAGGGGTTGCAAGGCATGGTTTTAGAACTAATGCATGTTAGTCAATATGGTAATGTGAATGTAAAAGATAGGCTTTTGTATAGAGTCAATTTTTGTATTGAAATATGGCACTTTAATTCCCCTTGGACTGAATACAGAGTGCAACTGGAAATTATTTTATTAAGGTAGAGTTTTCTTAAATGACTTCATTTGCGATAATTGAATAATGATGGTATGATTTATATATATATATATATATATATATATATATATATATATATATTTATAAATTTATATATATATATATATATATATATATATATATATATATATACCGTATTTCTTTCTAAGTAAGACCTAAACAGAGAGTAAGGCCTAGCATCGTTTTTCCAGGGTGTTCATGATATAAGCCCTACACCAAAAATAAGCCCCAGTTCCGATTCTTACTGTAACCTAATCATCACTCACACTTGATGGTTGAGATCCTAGGCCCGTAAACCCATGCAGGTGTACTTTGATCGGAAAAAGTACAGACAATGCGCGGGAAGCACACGCTCATTGTAACGAGCAGCTGTGATAATGTCTTCTCTTCATAACCGGTGCCATTTTGTGTTGCCACTCCGGTTGCATAAGTCTTCAATTACCCCCCCGACAAGATGAGTGCAAAAAGAAAGAGCTTTTCCGTCGAGTACAAGAAAGGAATCGTGAAGGACTCCCGTGGAAAGAACCTGACTGTTTTCTGTAAAGAGAAAGAAGTTAGATCTCTGAATGGTCCGAAAATGGCGAGCAGCATACGTTAACCTCAGCCAACAGGCTGACGAGGGAAACGCTAAGAAGTGTAAGTGTGGATCAGGTCAGCAACCATTATTTCCTGAGCTTGAAGACATCATCTGTGGGTGGATTGCTAACAGGAGAGCAAAGGCTTTGGTTGTGCGCAGGGCTGATATTCAAGCATTTGCCCTTGCAATAGAACCACAGTTAGAAATATCCACAGAAGTATTCAAAGCATCACAACATTGGCTGGATGACTTCCTTCAGTGATATAAACTGTCTCTAAGAAGATCAACAACACTGTTCAAGCTGGAAGATACTGAAGTTAATAAATGTGCACTTGTGTTCAAGTCCTTTGTTGATGGCATTAACTTTTCTAAATACCAACTCTCAAACATGATTGGTGTGGATGAAACTGCAGTGTTTATGGGCCAAGGATCTCAAACAACAATTGATCAGAGGGGTGCCTCATCAATCTACATTCCCTCCACTGGTTAAGCGAGTGTACGTGTTACCTGTGTTTTGGCAATTCGTCTAGACGGAAAGAAAACCCCACCTCTAATCATTAGTAAGGGCAAGAAAGATAAGATTGAACGTTTTTCAGGCAATTACATTCTTGAAACCGAAAAAGCCTGGTGCACACAAGCAGTTATAAGGAAGTGGGTTGATGTAATGCTGTCACTTGTTTTGCGAGGTGGCGGAAGAGGTCTGCTAGTCTGGGAGTCAGCCAGCACTCACCGCGCTAAAGAAATGAAGAAATTCCTAGCACGGAGGAGAATAGATCAAATAATGATTCCTGCAGGAATGACTGCCCATCTCCAGACTCTTGATATTTCAATAAACTAGCCATTCAAGGATCATTTGTGCATGGAACTCAATGACTGCATTGAAAATAGAATGGAGAAAAATCAGCATGGAAACTTTATGAAACCTGGCCTGCAAGAGGTCGTGACTTGGGTGAAAAATTCATGGGATAAAATCACTGATAGCTGTTTTGCCAATGTACTACGAGCAGGCTACGTGGACAAGCAGTGCTCATTTAAGGAGAAATCATTTGCTAGGCATGACAGACTGGGGCCAATGGTGCTACAGGAAATGGAGTCGCAAGAAATTCAGGCCAAAATTCGGGGGTTGGACACTTATGACAATGTCCCAGAAGAAGATGACATAACTGTATTTGAATAACCGTGAAAGCCAAGATGCAGATATTCTGGACTTGAAACGTTTGTTGCACTATTTATGTAGAATTCACACACAACTGTCAACCCGTTTAGAACTGTTCTCCGGTAATAGAAAAGTACAAAATACATGTCAGTTTGTGTACATGAATAAATGTCAATTTTTGTACATGAAGAAATGTCGATTTATGTTCATTAATTAATGTCAATTTTTGTACATGAATAAAAGTAGATTGTTGTACAGTGCGGGTAAATAAGGCATCCCCTGATAGTAAGCCCTAATGTGCTTTTCGCTTGGATAAAGAATATAAGACCCGGTCTTATTTTGGGGGAAATACGGTATATATATATATATATATATATATATATATATGTGTGTGTATAGAGATATATATATATATATATATATATATATATGTGTGTGTGTGGATAGAGATATATATATATATATATATATATATATGTGTGTATATATATATATATATATATGTATATATATATATATATATATATGTATGTATATATATATATATATGTGTGTATATATATATATATATATATATATATATATATATATATATATATATATATATATATATATATATGGCTACACTTCATATACCAGAAATGCTGAAATTTCAAATTTCAGCATTTCGAGTCCATGAAGCCAAAACTATCACAACACCGAAACCCCACAAAGCCGAAATCAGAAACCTGAATACACTGCATATACACTACACCACAACACCTACACCACAAAAAACATAAACACAACAAAATACCACATACCTACACTAAACAAAAGCAGGGGGGCAAGCGCCCCCACACCCCCCTACTTATATATACTAACTTTGAGATTGCACAAACAGAGAGAAAAAAACTCACACACACACACACACACACACACATTCTACAGTCTCTCGCACACACATATACACATAAGTTACAAAAACGCTCACATACACTCACTCACCTGAAAGTCCGAACACAAACATCCCAAACAAACACTTATACACACATATGGTGCAGTTTTTTTATGTACTGTTTTACTCCTTGAAGGCCGTGAGCTGAAGCGCTAGAGATTTTGCTGGAATAAATCTTGTATACTTGGGTGGTGAAAGCCAGGAAACCTTTTTGGCTAGGCTTATATAGGCCCCAGAGCCTAGTACCTACCTATGAACCCTATACCTAGCATGGTGGTTTGTGTTTTGTTATACTGTGTTTGTTGTTGCTGCTGCTTCACAAATTTACTGTATTTTGTTATATTTTCCCTTCTGGGCCCCCAAAATTCATCCTCATTGTTGCAAATCAAATTTCAATCCCCACCTATATTATTATATTAGTATTCCCTGCTAAAGGCTAATTTTCTCCCAAAATTTCTTTAAGCTCCAAAAGAGCAGTTTTAGGTGGCATATAAATACATGACAGTGTAGTCCTCCTCCCTTGCCAGTAGCCCCTTACTACTACAAATCTGCCATTATTGTCTTGTTTTTCCTCTTCTATCACTACTGGTGCTCCTCTGGCAATTAATATAAGTATGTCTGTCCTCCTTTTCCCCTGCTATTCTGCAGAATATCCACCCTGAATTTTTTTATCAAATTGTCATGTTCATTGCTTTCCAAATTTGTTTCTTGTAGCATTTCTATTTACACTCTGCATTTCTTAATGTAATTAAGGATTATTTCCTTTTTGTCTATACATGGGAGACCATTCACATTCCAAAATGATATAGAAAGAGTCCCCGTTAGGGTAAGAAGTCATTATTCTCACCTGTTATGTATGGCAAATTTTTTAAATGTCTGATAACAGCTTTTGTGATACATGCACCCTTAAATGTTTGGCAGGTTAGTCTTTTATACATTTTTTTTCGTATCAACATTGGAACCTATGTCACATTTTACAGTACTTTTTCTTTTAATAAAAACTTTCAAACAAGAAACCGAACACACCACCAGAACACTTAATAAAAATACACCTAACTTACGTATACCTTCAAAAAATTTAGTCTAACTTTCCTAACAGCAACAAACATTTGTGCCAAATAGCTGCTAACATATTCCTTAGGTAACCTGAAATTGAGGTTATCCATGCTAAGATGCATGCTATTGTCTGTGCTTCTGTTTACACTAATTGGTGTCTTTACTTTTTTTTTTTTAATCTTTATTCCTCGTCCCCCAGATACTGCGGTGGTGGTGATGTGGTAGCATTGTCGCCTCAGTTAGACATTGCCCGTTCGATTCTCAGAGTGCCTTCTGTGTGGCAACATGCGTGAATGGGCATTCCTTCATTGAAGGTTGTGCTTTAGGCCCAGCAAGTCAGCACATAAAAATCTACTGCCAATCATTAGTGGACCGGAGTTCCGCTGTGGCGACCCCTAACCAGGAAAAAGCCGAAAGATACAAACAATTCCTCGTCCCCCAGATGTGAAAACTACATGCATGCTTTGAGAAATCATAACTTTTAGCCATGAAGAAAACATTGTTCTGTCTTTTATTGCCCTATTATCAGCTTGCCTCCATGGAAAAGTAAGAGAAAAAAGATAAATGAAATCCTCAGTTGCAGCCTAAGTTTCATTGAAATACTGTTTTTAAAAATAATTTACCTTTTTCCTTCCTCCTCCTCTCCCCTCCCCTTTAGAGTCCTTCCAAACATGAATGACATGAAGTAAGGCAAATGCCTTTCAGTTCTAGACATGCTATCTTTCCACTTATTTTTATACAGCCATATTTCACAAATGTGATTGATGCTCTCAAACCTACATGTGACCTCTGCAAGAGAACAAAAGAGAGTCTGAGAACCCTGGTATTCATAGCATACACAGACTTCACATGAGGAAAATTCAGTGGTACCTGAAATCGGTCTGGGCATAATACTGCCAATCCTATATCTTTCCCATTTCCTCTGTTTGTGATAGAGTTCTTTTGGTGGATGCAACATCTTTTCTAGTTTTAGTAAATGGTACCAAATTGGCCATTTTTTAAGATTACCCTGACTGTTGACATACCCCCCCCCCCCCCACACACAAATGAGAAAGTACACATGGAGATCATCATGGAAGCTAGATTCAGGCAATACAGTCCCTGTTACATTGTGTGTGTGTGTGTGTGTGTGTGTGTGTGTGTGTGTGTGTGTGTGTGTGTGTGTGTGTGTGTGTGTGTGTGTGAGAGAGAGAGAGAGAATATAAAAAGTGTACATACCCCTGTTAAAATGCCAGGTTTTTGTGATATAAAAAAATGAGGCCACAATAAATATTTTCAAAACTTTTCCCACCTTTAATGTGGTCTATAACCTGTACAATTCAATTGAAAAACAAACAAATCTGTTAGGGGAAAAAATATAAAAAATAAAAAACTTACAATAAGTTGGTTGCATAAGTGTGCACACCCTTAAACTAATACTTTGTTGATTTAATTACAGCATTCAGTCTTCTTGGGTACACACCTGCCATCAATAAAAGAGAGAATGATTAATCCCAAATAAAGTTCAGCTGTTCTAACAGGATTTTCCTGACATTTACTTGGTTGCCTGCTACAGCAAAAGCCATGGTTCACAGAGAGCCTACAAAGCATCAAATGGATATCATTGTTAAAAGGTATCAGTCAGGAGAAGGGTACAAAAAAATTTCCACAGCATTGGCTATACCATGGAACACAGTGAAGACAGTCATCAAAAAGTGGAGAAAATATGGGACAACAGTGACATTGCAAAGAACTGAATGTCCCTCCAAAATTGATGAAAAGACAAGATGAAAACTGGTTAGGGAGGCTGCCAAGAGACCTACAAGTAACACTGAAGGAGCTGCAGGAATTTCTGGCAAATACTGGTTGTGTACTACATGTGACAACAATCTCCCATATTCTTCATATGTCTGAACTATGGTGTAGGATTGCAAGATGGAAGCCTTTTCTTACACAGAAAAACCTCCAGGCTTGGCTAAAATTTACAAAACAATACATGGTCTCCCAAAAGCATGTGGGAAAATGTGTTACGGTCTGATGAGACCAAGGTTGAACTTTTTGGCCACAATTCCAAAAGGTATGTTTGGCGCAAAAACAGCACTTCGTATCACCAAAAGAACACCATCCCCACAGTGAAGCACGGTGGTAGCAGTATCATGCTTTGGGGTTGCTTTTCTTCAGCTGGAACTGGGGCTTTAGTCAAGGTGGAGGGAATTGTGAACAGTTCCAAACACTAGTCACTTTTTCCCCAAACTTTCAGGCATCTGCTAGAAAGATGAAGAGGAATTTCACCTTTCAGCATGACAATGACCCCAAGCATGCATTCAAATTAACAAAAGAATGTCTTCATCAGAAAAAAATAAAACTTTTTGTAATGGCCCAGCCAGAGCCCAGACCTAAATCCAGTAGACAAATCTGTGGGGTGACCTGAAGAGGGCTGTGCACAAGAGATGCCCTCGCAATCTTACAGATTTGGAGCACTTTTGCAAGGAAGAGTGGGCAAATGTTGCCTAGACAAGATGTGCCATGCTGATAGACTCCTATCCAAGAAGACTGAATGCTGTAATTAAATTAAAAGGTGCTTCAACAAAGTATTAGTTTAAGGGTGTGCACACTTATGCAACCAGCTTGTTGTACTTTTTTTATTTTTTCTATTTTTCCCCTAACAGTGTTGTTTATTTTTCAGTTGAATTGTACATGTTATAGGTCGCATTAAATGTGGTAAAATTTTTGAAATGATTTATTGTTGCATCATTTTTTTATATCACAAAAAAATTGGCATTTTAACAGGGGTGTGTACAATTTTTATATCCACTGTATGTATGTATAATATATGCATGTTTAGAAGGAATCTTCAAACGGCTACTATGTTGATGTTGCTAATATCTAGACACTTACTAAATGCATAGCAATCACTTTTTTGGTAGTGTGATGCACCTTGGTTCTGGTACCAGTCCACAGCACAGGAAAAGTTGTTAGGGAGGCTTCAGCATAAATTCCAGCTTCCTCTGCCTCAGCCATAGGCGAGTGATTCAGCTATGACTTTACTGGGTTTCTTGCTCCACTCATCTATTTCTCTTGGTCCCTCTGATGCTGCTTCTCCGGAAGCTAGAATCCCAGTAAAGATATTATGGTTTGTTACATGTAAATTTCCTTCAACCTGAATCTATTCCATCTGTTTTGTCAGCCTTAGGGAATGCCTTCTTTGCAGCCAGCAATTTGCTGACAGTCGGCTACCAGCCCCCAGAAAATCTGATAAATGTTATAGAGTTCCCCACTCTCACAAATTTCTTTTCTTTTTTTTTTTTTACCAAATCCTAGGAAATACCTTGCAGTGATTTCTCTTTCCAAACCATATTTGTCCAAACACCTTATGGCAGCTAGCCATATTCCATCTGACAAAAATGGGAGGACTTTTGATAGGTTTGAGAAGAAAGTATAAACTGCTTCTACCTTGTTCTTCACATTAGTGAATGGCCAGGCTCATATGTTAAAGTTTTTGCTGGCTTCCTTTGACAGTGTGAGATTAATTGTTGACCTGTCACCTCCTTCAGGTGTTAGACCAATCTAAATTCTTTGCATTACTTTATTGTGTGTCCCAGGTAACTAAATATTCTCTAAAATATTCCTATGACATGGCTGATGCTGTTTCTTGAGCAACTGTGACTGTGTTAGTGATGAGAATACTTGCCTGGCTTAATTCTCAGAATTTATGGGAGGATGTAAAAGCAGAGCTCCTGAATGCTGCCTTGGATAATGTGGCATTATTTGGCTCTTCCTCTGCTGAGGTCCTTAAAAAATTGATGAAAGGGGAAAGCTAATTCAAACGGTTATGCAGATATGTTAATCACAGTGATCATTGCTGCAGTAGCCTTAGCTATATTTGCTATACCCTGCCAATGATATAACAGTCAGCCAGCTTCCAAAGCTTCAGGTCACTTTCTAAGCACCCAAATTGTCTAGCAACGCTAGCTGAGCACACTAAAAACAAGTTTAGGTATCGAGCCCTTTAGAACTTTACTGCCACCAAAGAGTACGCTCCTCTGTGGCTTTCAAGGATCGACGTTTAGCTTGTGCTGTTACTTTGTTGAGCAGGTAAGTTATCTTTAGGGAAAAACTTTACATTTTACTAGCATTTTCTGCTTGTTTTGCCCTGGGAAAAAGGCACCATTTTTGGCTTGGTCATAGAATGAATGACCTGTCATACAGTCTGTCCTTCCAGCCACAGAAAGAAAAAGATAAGCAAATAGCCTTTTGAACATGCTAGCAATTTATTTCAGCCTTGGGTGGGTGACTCTGCTGGGCCATATCTTGTTCCTCAGACTACTTGTGTTTTAATGTGGGTCCCTCTGGTGTAGCAACAACCGGCACTGTAGCCCAGGGATTTGCCATATTGTCTCTGCAGTTGGCGAGCTCCTCTCGGTGGCAAGGAAGAGCCACTCTTGTCAGTCCTGGGAGATGGAATAGGGAAGACTTCCCTGTTTGGTTAGAATGTTGTGCCCATCCTTGGGAAAGCTGCTCCTGCCACCAACAACACTGCTGGCCCATTCTTTCCTGTCATAAAGAAACAAATAGAAAACTAAACATCTATCTACTCCTCCTCCTCCTCAAATTTTTTTGGACACTAGTAGTTTACTGGGTCTGGATCAGGATTTAATTTGGGCTGTTGATCCTTATTTATCAGGTGTTTCCTGGTAAAGTAGAAAGGGCTACCTCTTTTCCTGAAGAGATTCAAGATCCTGAATCTGGACAGGAAGACAAAGGGGATAGACAGAGTTTTCTCCTTAGTTTTCTGACCCAGACTCTGAGGAGACCAGATGTGAAGTTGTTCTATCTCGCCATTCATTCTTTACTGATGGGTTCGGAGCCGATCCCTTGGCTCCGAGTCTGCACCTACTGCAAAGCTCGAGGATTTCAAGTAGCTTGAGGCCAAGTCCCTATCCCATGATGCACCCTGATTTACCTCAGATCGAGTTTGCTGCTGCAACTGATCGGAGGTTCTACTAGCTTGGGCCAGTATAAGCCTTATTTTTCTTCTATTACAAAAAAATGTTCCCTATTTCTAGAATTTTATAGTTAGTTAATTAGTAAAGCTCTTACAGCTTCATATTGTAGTTTCCCTTTCCCTTGTGTACCTTTTATTACTTAGTTATTTGGCCTCGTTTTATTAGGCCTATTTAGATTCTGTCTGAATACTAGTTTAATACGTGACTTTCTGTCGCTCTTTACTTGTTAATAATATTGTGTGCTTATTTAGTGACTGTTGTCACAGTTGTAGATTAAAAATTGAGTAGTTCTTTGATTTATACAATAGAAAAGAATTGTGTGTGTGTGTCTGTGTGTATACATTTCTAGGCTTCTTAAAGGCTTGTGTGATTGTATTTAGCCTATTTTATTAGAAGGCTTATTTACATTTCTGTTTGTTAGCCTTAGTTTAAGAGCTTGTGTGTTAGAGTGTATATTTAGCCTCTTTTTTATTATGAAAGTATTTAATAATTATTAGACTTAGGTGTGTGCATATATTAAGCTTGTGTTTAAAAGGCTTGTGTGTGTGTGTATCTGTGGTTACAGTTAGCCTGTTTTATATTAGAAGACATATCAGTAGCTATAGTTAGCCTTAAAGGCTTGTGTGTGTGTGTGTCTGTGATTATAGTTAGCCTGTTTTTTGTTAGAAGGCTAATCTATATTTAATGTGGTTGGGTGTTTCCTTTTCTGTCACGGCTGATGACAAGGGCAAACACCCTAAGTCAGGGTTTAAAAAATGCCCTAAATGCAGGCAAAAGATGAGGGTTACTGACTGCCATGTGAATTGTGTTTACTGCTTGGGTGCCTTGCACTTGCAGGAAACATGTTCCATTTGCCATTCTTTTTCCTCTAGAGTCCTGCAAGAGAGAAAAAGAAAGCTAATTGATAAGGGTTTGTTGAAGCCTTCTTTCCAGGAAGCTTTGAGTGACCAGGATGGATCTAGTAAGTCCTCAAAGTCCGCAAAGACTTCTGTGGATTCAGAAAAATCTAAAAAATCAAGAGAGTCTGTGACATTGGCTCCACAGGTCTCGGAGCTGACTGTCTTTTCTTTTCGGAGCCGGTCCCTGGTTTTGGAACCGGTATCTGAAATGCCAAAGTCACCACTACTTCAGTCGGGTACCATCAGTCCAGTCATCCCAGTCTTCTGTTAGCCTATTTGATTTGGATGTGGATCACATGGTGCAGAAGCTTCTACAGGCACTCGCCTTTGCCAAATTATCGGCTCTGACCCAGGCGGCTTCGGAGCCGAAGATCCATATACCAGATATATCTCTTCCTCCTCCGAGCCATACCGGTCCTTTGGAGCCGGAGGAGTCGGACTTGCTGATTGTGGAGCCTTTGGAGCAGACACCTGCTCCAGTGTCTTCGGCTCTATTCACTCTGACGTCCTCGGTGCCGATCGAGGACTCTGGGAGTCGACACTCTCTGGTCCGGGCAGGATAGTCAAACTGACTTGTTGGTTCCAGGTTTGCCGCTCAGGGCTTCGACTCAGATGAGCTCGGCTCCTACCTCGAGCTTGGAGCCCACTGTCCCGGTGCCGGGGGTATCGACAGTTTCCTCAGATCTGTCACTACCTTCACATCGGAGCAGAAGTGCCTTCGAAGCCATGAGGAGAATTATGTCTCCCAAGAGGAGAATTATGTCTCCCAAGACATCCTCAACTTCGGGTCCGGCTTCTTCGTCCCCTAAAGCGCCTGAGTCAGCTTCTGCCTCACAGATCCTTGCTAAGCGCAGAGACCCAGAGCCTCAGGAAGCCCCATTTGGGTGGCCAATGCTCTTCCGAGACCTCCCCAGAAGCTCCCACTGATGAGGTTCCCAGGAAGAGATTGTGTAAGAGGAAACACTTGGACTCCTCTCAGGAGTCATTAACATCTGACGCTGACTTGGATGAATCAGAAGGGTCCCCCTCTGAGGCTATCTCATTTGCCGAGATACTGGAAATCCTTAGGCAGAAGGGTGACTGGCAGTTCACCAACCCTACTGAGGATTAGTCGGTCCTCCTGAAGGCTTTCGGGTCTCAGCCCTCCACCTCTTGGGTGTCTCCACCCTTCGATGAGCTTATGCAGCTGGTCTCACTAAGGGCGTGGGAGCCTCTGGATATTATGGAGCCTGTCCCTAGAAGGCCTAATAAGTTCATATCTGCCCCCTTAGATAAATCATTCCTCACCAAAGGTGTGCCAGTTGATGCCATGGTGGTGGCGGCAGCCACCAAAAAGGAAATGTCTGAAACTTCCTCATTTGTCCATCCTCCTAACAGAGACTCCGGGATTATGGATAGATATGGGAAGTGCATGTTTAGTTCATCAACTTTTGCACTTCGCTTAACTATTTAACCCATTTTACGAGACTTCAAAGAGATCTCTTTAAAGAGCTGGGTGATACTCTTCAGGGTACAGTAGCTGCAGCAGCTACAGACAAAGTTGCCACCCAGCTTGCTACCCTCAATTCCATAATGATCTCGTCCATGCACCTCATATCATATGCAGCTGACGGAACAAGTAGGGCAGCGGGTACAGGAATTGCTCTTAGGAGACACTCCTGGATGCGCTTGTGTTCCTTTGCGGAGCCCATCAAGTCATCCTTTGTGACTACCCCTTTTTATGGCTCGTCCCTTTTCGGGCCCAATGTCAAGTAAATCTTAACCAGGTGTGAGCAGGACTGAAAGCCTCTGTCTGCTGTTGGGGTCCATTTTCCCACCCCTACAAGACCCTACACCAAGGGTTAAAGAGGAGGGAAAATGTGGTTCCAAAAAGCCCACAGAGCCTTTCTGGACACACGTGGTGAACCCCCCTCCAGGGGCAGAGGAGGGGCAATAATGGAAGATGCCGCCATCATGGCAGAGGGGGGTCCACAACACCAGGGTGACAGAGGTCACTTCTTTGGAAAGCCCTACCAGTGCTCCTGAAAGGAGGCCCGACTCCCCTGCTCTGGAGGCAGTCAGGGGTCGCTTATCTTTGTACCCAGATGCCTGGCTCAAAATAAATGACATCTGGGTAGAAAGTATCATTTCCAGAGGATACTTCATCCCATTCGCCACACTCCCTCCACTGACGAGGAAAATCCCGGATGTTCCACCCAGTTACAAGGAACAAGCAACAGCAGAGGTCCAGACGTTGCTAAGAAAGAGTCATCCAATCAGTCCCAGTAGACCAGACAGGATCCGGAACTTACTCAAAATTCTTTTTAGTTCCAAAAAAGATAGGAGATTGAAGACCTATATTGAACCTCAGCAGACTAAACAAATCTGTAAAGAAAGAGAAGTTTTGAATGGTCACACTTCAGTTTATACTTCCCTTCTTATGGAAAGACAATTGGATGTACTTGCTAGATCTCCAGGATGCGTACTACCACATAAAAATGGCCAGGCCATCCAGGGATCATCTGCGCTTCTGGCTGGGAGCCAATCATTACCAGTTTCGAGCCCTGCCCTTTGGTCTCACTACAGCCCCCAGAGTGTTCAAATGCATGGCAGTGGTCACGACTCACCTGAGATGTTTAGGATACCAGGTGTTTCCGTACCTACATGATTGGCTGCTTACTGCCACCACCAGGCATCACCTCATTCAGGCCAGGGAATCCACTCCGTCACTCTGCAATCAGCTGGGTATTACAATAAACTCAGGAAAATCTGCCTTGCCGCCATCGCAGCATATCGTCTTTATCGGAGCAGAACTAGACACCACCACCACCACGTTAAGACTTCCAGCAGAAAGAGTCTTACTTCTCCGCCAGCATGTCCGTATTTTAATATCCAAAAAGAAAGCACCAGCATCAGAAGTTCTGAAATTGTTAGGTATGATGGCAGCAGCTATTCTAGCCATACCACTGGGTCATATGCACATGCGGATGCTACAATGGCTGTTGTTCACTCAGTGGTCTTACCAAGAACTCCCCATGTCTCACATGATAATGATAACAAATTCCTGCAAAAAGGATCTTCAGTGGTGGTTGACCTCACTTCATGTTACGATAGGACGTCCATTTGTGCTACCCCCTCCAGCAGCCACATTGACCACGGATGTTTCCCTGATTGGGGGGGGGGCATTTTCAGGGAAAGACAGCCCAAGGCACATAGACCGATCAAGAGATACACCTGCATATCAGTGTCCTAGAGATGAGATCAGTACTTTTGGCATTGCAGTACTTCCAGGACTCTCTTCCTCTAGGTATGATTGTGATTCAGATGGACAACATGTCAGTGGTCTGGTATTTGAGCAAACAAGAAGGAACCAGATCATACCCCCTTTGTTGCAAGGCCCTCAAATTATGGCAGTGGGCTATTTCCACCCAGCGCTTTGTTAGCAACGCACATCCTGGGGATATCCAACATGACAGCAGACAAGTTTAGCAGAGCAATTTTGTTGCCCCACGAGTGGTGCCTCAAGACAGAAATAGCGACAGGATATTCTGCAGGTGGAGCCAAGCTTGCTCTGACCTTTTTTCCAGTCACATGAACACCAAATGCAGAAGCTACTTCGCCCTGATTTCCCCTCCAGAAGAAGTAGCAAGGGACACACTCATTCACGATTGGCCCCCGGGCCTCCTCTATGCATTCCCACCAATCCCGTTGATACCCAAGGTATTACAGAAAGCCAAAGCCCTGGGAAGGAGCATCATTCTATTAGCTCCCTATTGGCCTCATCAGATTTGGTTCCCCTTCCTTCGACTTCATCTTTTGGAGGACCCCTGGATTCTGGACCCAGTTCCAGACCGTCTGAAGCACTCGTCGGGGGATCTCCATCCCTCTCCGTAGTCCCTGAAGCTGACAGCTTGGCTGTTCCAATTCCTATCTTAACCGGGTTCCATAACCTTTCCAATGAGACAAAGCAAATTCTCCTGTCCTCTCACAAATCCTCTGAGGAAGCTGTACCTCAGCAAATGGAAAAAAAATTATATATGGGCCTCTAAAAACAACATTGATCCTTATCAAGCTACTATGGCCTCTATTCTAGAATTCTTAACCATGATATTTAATAAAGGAGCTGCAGCAGCAACAGTCCTTGTTCAACTTGCTGCCATTTCTAACTTTCATCTGGGATTTGAAGGATTGAATATTATGTCACACAAATTATCCAAAGCCTTTCTCAAAGGGGCCTTTCAATTTCCTTATTCTCCATGGAATTTAAATTTTATGCTTTCCTGCATAATTCTTCCGCCATTTGAACCAGCTTCCTCATGTGACCTCAAATTTTTGTCATGGAAAACAATCTTTTTGGTGGCTATTATTTCTGCCCACAGAGTGTCAGAGCTTCAGGCCTTATCCATCAAGCCTCCTTATTTGATTTTCCATGCTGACAGAGTCTCACTCCGAACAAACCCCTCTTTTTTACCCAAAGTTTGCACTGAAACGAATCTCAACCAAATTATTGATTTGCCAGTTTTCTTCCCCAACTATTCCAATAATTTAGAGTACATGCTGCACAAACTTGATGTTCACAGACAGCTCAGATTTTATTTGGATAAAACAAAAGATTTCAGGAAATCAGACCAGCTTTTTGTTTTATTCTCAGCCTCCAGGAAGGGTATGCCAGTGGCTAAAACAACTCTTAAGTGGTTATCTGATTGTATCACCTTTGCTTATTCAGCTGCCCATATTCCCTTGCAGCATAAAATTAAAGCTCACTCAACCAGAGCAATTTCTACATCTGCTTTTTCTGCCAGACTTCATATTGATAACATTTGTGCAGCAGCCACTTGGCCGAAACCTCTTACCTTTATCACTCATTACAAAGTTGATAGGGCCTCTAGGGACAGGGCTTCCTTTGGATCCACAGTCCTGAGAAGTATACTCCCGTGAGCCACCCGAGGTTGATGGTGCTTGAGACGCTACCCATCAGTAAAGAATGAACAGCGGGATAGAACAACTTCACATAAAGAAGTTATGTACTTACCATAACATTCCATTTGAGTTGTTCATCTCGCCTTCATTCTTATGTCTCTCCCTCCTACCCCCTCCTGGGCTTTCAGAAGACTGAGATGCTAGAATGACATATGCTATTATTTTACACAGCAAACAAGATCTGAGGTAAATCATGGTGCATAATGGGATAGGGAGTTGGCCTCGAGCTACCTGAAATCCTCGAGCTTTACAGTAGGTGCCAACTCGAAGCCGAGGGATCGGCTCCGAACCCATCAGTAAAGAATGAAGGTGAGATGAACAACTCACATGGAACATTAAGGTAAATACGTAACTTCTTTTTTCTGATTCTATTCTCCCTGTGGGTCAGGAAGTCTTATTCTCTGAGACTATTGCCAGAATGCGCCATTGTTTTCAGTGGGAGAACATTGAGGTTTCTCAGTCCCTCATAAAATATTATGATCTGTTAAAGAAGGAATTTCCAGAATCTTTACCCATTCCGCCACTTCTATCAGCTTTGGAGGATGATGTGTCACTGCCTACAGTTTCCCTGATAGTCAATCTGTTACTCCAAAAAAGGCAGATAGAAAGCATAAAGTTCCTCAGTCGTAAGTTTTTATATACTCTTCCCAAACTTGACACAGCAGCTTTAGCTTTAGTTAGTCGTACTATAATTTCAATCCTACTCTGTCTGACAAGGATGATGGGCTTATTGATAAGTATACAAAAAAAAGTGTATGCTTCTGCAACTTTGATTTTCAAAATTTTGAATTGTCAGCTTGTATGTCAAAGTTTATTCTGACCAATTGAGAAAATATGAGGAACATGTTGTCTGTAGTTTCTTCTTGTGAGGAAAACTTTAAATAATTATTTTCTTCCATTTTACAAGTTACAGTTCATTGTTTACAGTGTGTGCATGTATGACTCAGTTGCTACTTCTTCTTGGGTTGGCTTCAAGCTCAGAACCTCCTAGATGATGTGAAAAATGAGATTTTAAAATTCTGCTTTGGATAGTGATTTAGTTTTTAAGTCCTTTGCTGCAGAGGTTATCAACAAGTGCAATGAAAGGGGTAAGTTGCTACAGGGAATCCCTCTTTAAGATTTTTTAGCCCTCCTTTTCCAGATTTTCTAAAGGATTCTCTAACCCCATGTCCAGGTTTGGCAAAAACAAAATTAACAATCTCAAACGAGCATGCCAGCACACTTCACACAGAGGATCCTTTCACAAGCTGTCATAATTCCCTGTGCTAGCATTTGACCAGCAATGGTCTTTTTATAGAATAAGACCGCCTTTAAATAAAAAAAAGTCAACATCCACACAAATTCATTGATGAGCAAACCCTAATGTAATGATTTACTGCTACAGTGACCTCTCTTCAAATAGCTGCTGTTGTGTAGTGCAGTTCACACAACAGGGTGGTACTCTTCCATTCAAATGAATCTCTGCAGTAGTGATCATTATGACAAACACAGTTCATTTTATGAGCATGGATTTTAGGGATCATTATGTAGGACAGGCCCCATCCTTCATCTCCTGGTTCTATATGTTGTGGGTCTGGCAGTCCCTTTATGCATGATTAGTTTGCTACACTTACAAACATTATAGGTCGTGTGTGCTTCTATGCTGTTACAATGAATTTAACCCATTTTCCATGCTTGTAGATGGTAGCACATTTTAATATTTTGAGATTTTATGCTTTTTTTTTAATTTGTGTGTTTTTGTATTGGTTATGAAGGCTTGCAGAGCTCCTTCAGGTTTCCCAAGAACATTTTTTTGATATTTTGTTTTTCTAGTCTTCATAAGCACTAGAAAAAGAAAAGAGTTTACTTGCAGTAAAATGTATGTTGCAGTTGGACTGTGACTAAAGCCAAGTGTGTAAGGCTTCAATTGTGTGTTCTGATTGCAACAAAACGATCAGGCCAGGTATTTAAGCCAAAAGCCAACAAGATGGATAATTCCAAATAAGGTCAGGACAAGATTTAAGCAGTTAAAATAACACTTTAATACAATAACAAAAAGGTCAAGCAGTTTCATCCAAACACACAGGACTTCTTCAGAACCATTTTACATCACTAAAACATAATTTAAATAGCATTTAAAATCATCATGTGACATACTCACTCAATATTGCCTTAAAGGAACAGTAACAGTAAATATCTACTTTAAATTACTATAAAATCATTGCTTTTTTCTTTAGTACAGGTAAAATAGATGTGTGTTCATTAGTACCAGGCGAAGTTGTTGCATTCAGCCTCAGTTGCCATTTTAATTCGTATTCCTCTACTCTGTTCTACCAAAAGCCTCCCTTGTCATCCCTTTTAACTTTTTCTAAAATGCCAAATAAAAATTTAGAATCATGACCACAATATTTTGTATGCATATATAAAACATTGTTCTCATCTTTGTTTTTAATGGCATACAAATGTTCATAAATTCATTTATGTAAACTCCTAATAGTTTTTCCAATATAAAAATCATCACATTTTGAGCAAGTTGCAATATATACAAGACCAATTCTGCCACAATTCCCTTTGTCTAAAACTGTTCTTGTTTACCTACAGACACTGTTTTGTTTTATAAAATATAACTGCAATAGTTACATCTACCACATTTTTAGTTCCACCAGTAGTTCTACTATTCACATTTGTCGGATGTTCAAAACAATTTTTTATATTCTGACCTGTTTTAAAAACAAAAATAGGATTTTCACTTAAAATGTTGAGTAACTCAGCACTACTTCTAAACATGACCCAATTTTTAGTCATAATTTCTCTCAAAGCAGTAGCGTCTCCATTATATTGTATAACCATAGAATTTGAAAATGAATTATCACATGGAGCAACATTAATATCTTCAGTTAACTGTATTGAGTGTCCTTTTGTTATATTTTTCCAGTATGAGGTTTTGGGTGTTATTTTATAGTTTGTCAATATTTTGTAAAATTTTGAAATACCTTTTCCTATGTCAAAGTCATTATATATGATTTCATATATGTATTTTGTAAATTTAGGTATTTCTTTAAATGAATAATTGTTAATTATTCTACTTAAATCTTGTGAATATGACAGAGTACTCTGTAAAGTTAGCCAGTCCTGTTGTGGAATTTTATATGTTTTTTTTATTACTTGCATATCTAAAACTTTTAGTTCTTTGATATATTGGAGCCAACAGACAAATGCTTTCTATTCCCAGGAATTAATAATTTCTCTATATATTTTATGTGGAAAGTTCTTTATGACTGTAAATAGTGTTAAAAGATCAAACCAGATTTTTAAATATATACTTGCATTAATAATTTTCCAAAATGAGTCAATGTAATAATTAATCATACAAGTTGTAGTGGGTTTAGTTATGTTATATTGCATACTAATATATAATATGTGCCATGGCAGATTGTTTTTTATCTGTTACTGGAAGTTTTTTTTGTAAATCAAATTCATTTATTGATATTACAGTTAGTAATTATTTCCAATTTGCAGAGTAATTTGGATTTATCCAATCAGAGATTGTTTTAGATATTGATGCTTTTATTTACGTTTCTATATCAGGAAAGTTTATTTCTTTTGGGAAACCATAAAAATTTTATTGGGCATGACTTTATTTCTTTAAGTCTGTTCCTTTCTGGTAACAGTTGTAGTGCCAATGCTATATATAGGATCTTGGGCAGTAAAACCATTTTTATTAACTGTAGTCTACCTTCAAATGTTAATATTATTTTGTTCCATTTTTCCACAGAGATTTTAATTGTGTTAATGATGATATTGTAGTTTTTTGAGATTAATTATCCTTGCATAACTCAGTTCCTAGATATTTTAAGGTAGATTTTTGTTTTCCGTATGATGTGATCCCCCTTAGTCTGCAGTTCTTTTTTTATTTAAAAATACAAATTTAGATTTTGATTTAATGAAATGGAGTCCTGACATCGTGTAAAATTTGTCAATATATCTAATTCTTCTAATGTCTCTTTTGTATTAGATAATGTTAGTAATATGTCATCAACAAGTAGCATTACTTTAGAAATGTATTGTTCATAAACATCTATTCCTTTGATTTTTATATTGTTATGAATTGAATCTGCCAATATTTCAATAGTCAGAGCAAATAGAATCGGTGACATGGGAGATCCTTGTTTTAGTGCCTTTTGTTATATGTATAGATTCAGAAGTAAAAGGCCCTAACTTGACATACGCTAAATTATTTGTATTTTATATATATATATATATATATATATATATATATATATATATATATATATATATATATATAGGAGATGAACAAAGGATGCAGGAAATTCAGATAGCCTTAGGATTTTGAATAAATAATCCCAGTTTAGGGAATCAAAGGCTTTCTCTATATCTAAGCCAATTATGAGTGTTTGTTTTCTTTATTAACATAATCTCTAAGCAAAATTATCCTTTTAGTATTGTCATGCATGTGTCTATAATATATAAATCCAGTTTGATCATTATTTATTGTTTTGGATAGTGATATTTTCATTCTGTTAGTTAATATTGTCATAAATATCTTATAGTCATTATTTAATAATGATATAGGTCTATATGAGGTACAGAGGTTTTTGGATTTGTTTTCCATTAGGATTGGTGTTAAGGAATATCTCCAAGAGGGTGGTATTAAAGCTTGTGACTGAATTTCTAATAAAGTTTTATGGAACATGGATAGTATCTTTGAAGGAAAAGTTTATATATTTTCATATTTATGCCATCTATACCTGGAGCTTTATTATTTTTACCCTCTTTTATTGTATCTGTAATTTCTTTGTAGGACATGGGTGCTTGCAGATCTAGTTTTAATTTTTCTGTTTTTTTTTTATATATTAGAAAGTTTTTCATCTAGATTTAATTGATTTGTATATTTTCTTTTTTGGGAAATGTTCCATATAGTGATTTCTATAGACATCAAGAATGTCACCTATATCCAAGACATTTTTCCTTTCTTTTCATGGAAGATACTTTTAATGTTGTTAGCTTTTGATTGTATTTTGATTTTTGTGGATAAATTATGTAGATATTTGGGAGACATGGCCAAGGTATTAAGTTTTAGTTTTCTAAAGCTAAACTAGTTTTATGCGTTAGAATTTCATTATATTTATTGTTTAATACTTCTACTTTCTTTTTTATCTCCAAATGATTTTGATTTTTTTCAGCTTTTACTGGCAGAAGTTTAGATTGTAGATCTAATAATTCAGAATCAAGCTCTCTGATTTTTTTTGTACCAAGTTAGGGATTCACCATATAGGTAAACTTTTAGAGTCCCATATCATTATTTTATTTAGCTCTGTGGTATAATTAATATCTAAGAAGAACTGTAATTCAGATAATAACCAGGGTTTGAACTCTTTAATTTTAGTTGTATATGCTGGACTTCTGGAGTTAAAAATTAATGGTTTGTACCCATTTTAAAGTTTTAGTAGCAATGAATTTTGGTCTGAAAAGGGACAGGGAGTGATTGAGAAATTAATGATTTTAGAGTGTAAGTTGTGGGCAGCAAATATGTTATCTATTTTAGTTTGGGTATCAAATCTGTGATCTTGATGAGAAAACATTTATTTATCTTCTTTAAATTTTAAAGAATCTACAAGATGAAATGATTCTGCCCACTTGTTTAAAGCTTTTTTTCAGAAATATCAAATATACTGTTAAAATCTCCTCCTAACATTAAGTTGCCTTTATTAACTATTGGTAATGAAATCCAAGTGTTTTTTAACCGTTCCTGTTCCAATGCCTGGGAACCAGTATAGATTGGCAAGGGTCCATATTCTGTTATTATATTTAACTATTACTAATGCCATAAGGCCTTCTTTATCTTCATATTTATAAATGATTTCTGGGTTAATCACATCTGTTTTCGATAAAATTGTTACCCCTTTTTTCTTTGTTTTATAAGTGGATTGCGCCAATATTGTATATTTCTTAGGATTCCATTTGCAGTTGTCATTTGTTTTGAAATGAGTTTCTTGAAGGATGACAATTTGTGCTTTGTTTGGTTTTAAATATTTCACTAGATTTGATCTCTTGCTAGGATTGTTTAAACCATTGGTATTTAAAGATAATAAAGTTAAATCCATCTTAGGTTATTTAGACTGGGTATTTTTTTGTTTTATTTTGACTATTAAACATTTTCCTCTGATAACTATAAAGTACGTGTTTGAGCTTTTAAAGGAAATTATCAGTTTCATACTTTTGAGTGTTTACCAATAAAGTAATGTTTTGGTTAGGCATACTAAAAATATTTTTATGAAATAAATTTAAATTAATAAATGTTAACAAAACTAAAATCCACATTAGCCATGGAATGAAAATCATTCCTAATCTGATGGCTAAACATAAGTCCATCAGATTATCACTCATACCATGACAATCCAGAACATCTGAGCTCCACAAATTGAATTATCATATGGAGAATATTTGTAATAGGAATAAGCAATATTTATATTATTTTGAACAGATATAGTACTATTGTAGATTAGACATAATTGTAATATAATATAAATGTCTACTTATTGTTTAAGCAATTAATATTTACATGAAAGATAGATGACAAGCAATTCATAGTAAAGTAGGACATATCATATATAAAAAACCTCAGTAAAAGATTATACCACACAGTTATTTAACATATTCACCCTTATTGATGAAGTCTTTCAAAACTTATTACTTAATATAAATAGATGATAATAATATTTATACCTAATGTTTATAATACATTGTATTTTAATGGCTATATTAGAAGTTATATTTCATTGTTTGCCAACAATAAATAATCACTTTGTTGCTAACTTCTTAAAGCAGAGCATTTGTTGTATGTGAACATTGATGAAAGTTAGTGCATTTTAGTTATCAGTACATTCCTCTTCCCCTTCCATTTCCTACACATAAGGATTTTCATATGTCATTTCTTATTATAAAATGAGTGAAATTATATGTTAAAAACAAAAATATGCACTTATTGTGGTTAATGATTACAAATTCCCTTTCCATATTTATAAATTGCCATTTTATGGCATACACTGAAAATTTTTAGATTTAAATGGCAACATTCTATTTTGTATAATCAGCAAAGGTTAAACTGAGTGATTATTGTTAATGTAATACTTTTTGTTCAGAATATGATTGTTACATTCTGTGACATTCCTAGTTCAGGCTTCTATTGTTTCCCTTGAACAACTTTTGTCAGTTTGATGTCATGTATAAAACATTAGTTTCCTTGGTAACAGCTTAAGTATTATGTATGTTCAAGATGGGTTACAAAACCGCAATTCAAGTTCAAGCAATTATATGACTTATGCACATTTACTTATATGAGAAAATCATCATGCTTCCCCTTGATGTTCAATATAGTGTATGTCATTTATGACAAGTTAAAACAGTAGTGTTATTATACACAAGCCCATGTTATTAAACAGAGTGTCTATTGTCAGTTTGATACTATTTGCTCAGAATATGATTTTTACATTCTGTGGCATTTCAAGTTCAGGCCACTATTGTTTCTCTTGAATAACTTTTGTCAGTTTGATGTCATGTATAAAGCATTAGTTACCTTGGTAACCGCTTAAGTATTATATATGGTCAAGATGGGTTACAAAAACTACAATTCAAGTTAAAGCAATTACATGACTTGTTATGCATATTTACTTGTATAAGAAAATCATCATGCTTCCCCTTGATGTTCAGTGTAGTGTATGTCATTTATGACAAGTTAAGACAGTAGAGTTATTATACATAAGCCCATGCTATTAAAACCTGTCTTTAATATCTAAATTCAGCAGACTGCTTCATCTTATATGACATTTATATATTTTATGTCTAGATTTACTAAAATCATACATTACATAACTATTGTGTTTCTTTTTTTTTTTCGGCTGTTGCTTTAGTTATTTGAGAGATCACAAGCTGTAATGCTTATTCTTATTATTAGCTCCTTCCAAGCATGTTTATGCAGTCCATAGACTAAATTATGAGACCCTTCTAGTTTCTTGTTTGTTATAAGCATATTTCCATCCTTACATACACATATATCAATACTTCAAGCACGGGCAACAATGACCATCCAGTTTTGCCAGAATACCATCCACTAGTTCATGTGATGTGTTTCCAGGCTGTTCTTAAAATATCCAAACCATTATTTGTCCTGTTCCATTTTACCAGCCTGTTCCATGCAGTTGCCACTCTGCCAGGGAACCACTCAACACACCTTCCATTCCCACAGACATTTT
Source organism: Protopterus annectens (assembly GCF_019279795.1). NCBI lineage: Eukaryota > Metazoa > Chordata > Ceratodontiformes > Protopteridae > Protopterus > Protopterus annectens. Next base: position 365,620,710 of record NC_056740.1, read on the forward strand.
CACGAAGGAAATCTGATGACTCTCTAGTACTTCCTGGCAACCCCAAACACCCCTAGAATCAGCTATCCCCATATGCCCAACATGTCCGAGCAAGCTCACATCCCAGATCCCTGCAAAGGGTACTGTACAAGATTAAGTGCTCTTAGTCTTTCACAATAACTCAGACTTCCTCTCCTATGTAAGTCCTTAATGTGTTTGGACCAAAATACATTTTAAATATAAAATTGCGCTTATTTTTTTTATTTTATTTTTTTAATCAAGCATCAACTTAATGAGCTAAACGAAGTGTTTGGAGACCATCAATATGTGCACATGTGGTTTAAAACAACCATTTTATTATATTTTTTTCTTTTATAAAACCAAAAACTTCATTGCTGAGAATCATCTCGGAGGCTCCTCTGAGCCTTTAAGAATTATCGTCACTCCTTCTCCGTTACCATAGCAACCTGAGAGCATCTGTTTCTGTTAGTGTGTCTGTGTACTGCATACTAGAGGCTCGCAGTGCACCTGAAGCAAAGCTTCACTTCACTGCAACTTTAAGCCTAAATTCCCTCCCTTTCTGCGAGGCAGCAGCCAGGAAAAGAATGGAGAGCAAACAGATAAAAAAAAAATAAATAAAACTCCCAACAAGCCACCACAACAGCCGCCACAACAAGAGATAACACAATCTTCCAGCCTTCCCACCTCTCACTCAGCAGACGTATAAACAAACTATCCTCTTCCAAAATATTGCAAATGACAGTTTTATCTACCCCCCCCCCTTCCCCTGGATTCAGGCTAAAACACCAAATGTCTCTTCGTAATACATGAACATCAGTAAACCTCAATCACAAGCCGCAGCCCACAGCTTCACGGAGACAAAAATGGCAACATACAACAGCTGCCAGACACAGCTGCATCCACAAACACCATGTCAAGGCTTAATCAAACAGCACTCAAAGCTATGATACTTGCCATAATTGATATTAACTATGTTTAGACAGAATAATAACGACATTTGTACTAGCTGCCAGACACAGCTGCATCCATGCACACCATATCAGGATTGATCAAACAGCACTCACAGTTGTGATACCTGCCATAATTGGTATTAACTATATTTAGATAGAATAATGTTGACATTTGTACTAAGAGTGTGCTACTATTATTTAACCAGGATATACATGGCATTTCTAAATCATACTTTAACTGAAGAAGGCATTACTCTCTATGACAGCACTTTTTTTTCAAAACACTGTACTGTTACTCTATTATATATGATGTTAATTTGTTACATTTGAGTCTGAACTCTAATGAATGGTACCTTGTTAAATTAGTTAATTAAATTATAAGTAAAATCAATGAAAAATGAACAAGATAAGTATTCATTGAGTTCAAGTAGAGGAATAGAAACTTCTGTGTTTGTATTATATGTTGCTTTGTTTGGCTTATATATAATGTAAATGGTAACCCATCTTGACCTACCTTTATTTGTGAAGAATTATTGGACTCTCTGAACATTCTGAATAAATCATTACTGTTTCTCAGTTGTTTAAAAAACCCTCTTTTTTAAATAAAAACAGATGACAAGTGATGTACCATATCAGTTGATACTTTGAGAGATGTAATTGTAAGTGTTACTTTTTTGCGACAGCTATCTTGGAATCAGTTTTTTTTTTCTTTCTAGCATCAGTCCAATGATTTGTTTCTTTTATTTTTTTAAGAGTAGGGGCCATCCATTCCATTTCTTCTGGGACATACACTATGTTGTTGTTTTTGATGGATATAGTAGCTTCTTCTAAGTCATTAAAGGTTCTCATCTCATTGGCAAAAAGTATTTTTATCTTGGCTGGAATGGCCAGTGCTTTAATATTTTGTTTCAACAGTTTTATTATTGGCCATACTTTTTTCCTTTGTTCTAGTATTCTGGAAGAATAATCATTGTCAAACCTTATCAGGCTTTGATTGTATTTTAAGGGTGATTTTCTCCAAGCAGATTTTAATATTAGTTCGTTGTCCCAAAATGAAAGAAATTTTATAACTATGGATCTGGGTGGAGTATTTGTTGAGTTAGAAGCAGGTTTCCTCAGTGCTCTATTTGCCCTTTCAATTCCAAATGAAAGTCCCTCTTTCAAGTCCAAAAATTCAGGAATCCAGGTTAAGAATGAAATAATGTCTTCACTTTCAGTGTTTTCGGGCATACCAAAGATCCTTATGTTGTTTCTCCTTTCCCTGTTTTCTAAATCATCTATTTTGTTAAGCAGCAATTCTTTTTGGAATTCTTCCTCTGAGTCTCCCTTCAATGTCATTTAGAGAAGTCTTTATATTTGTTATTTTTGTATGGTTAAACATCTCCACCAACTGCAAGTGGAATTTGGCGTTCTTAATGAGACCGGAAGGATATTTCCATTGTCTTAAACCTTTCGGTACCAGTTTGTTTGATACACTCCTTGAAATAAAGAATTTCCATTTGTAGCTTCTTATATTTGAGTAATTTATTATCAAATTCCTTTAAATTGGAAACAATATTATTCACTGCAGTTTGCTCCCCTCCATTACTACTCTGGTCACCAGACCCGAATTGAAACGGCATTTTAATAAAATCATTTAAGGACGGCACAAAAAGCCTGTTTGCAGATATAATACCTTCCTGGCCATTATTAATATTACCATTAGAGCGTGTTGGAATATTCAATAGTCCATTACTTGTTTCGTCCACACAAACTGTTGTAGTGGGAGTAGGAACTCTAGCTGGTATGAAATGTGAAGCACCTGGATTTAAATTAAAACCACTAGTATATCTATTAACATTGCCCTGTTCGGAAATTCTCCTTGACAGGTCATCCACCTTGTTAGTTAATTGCTGAACAAGAGCTGTAAGGGCTCCGATGGCATTCGCCTCCAATAAGGGACTTCCAAGGCCACTTCCAAGCCCATTAGTTTGATCTTGTGAAAATAAAATCTGGGAGTGTGAATTATTACCTTCCGCCATGAATTCACACCAAGGCAAAAACAACTTAAACTTGAACTGTAAAAACAAAAGCAAAGTCAGAAAGGTAAAACCACACAAACAATAGTGTGGTTTTAACTTGCTCAAAATGTAACAATTTTTTTTATTTGAAAAACTGTTAGGCGTTTACGTAAATGAATTTATGAACATTTGCATGCCATTAAAAATAAAGATGAGAACAACGCTTTAAATAAGCATACAAAATATTGTGGTCATGATTCTAAATTTTTTATGTGGCATTTTGATAAAAGTTAAAAGGGATGATAAGGGAGGCTTTTGGGAGAATAGAGTAGAGGATTGTGAACTAAAATGGCAACTGAGGCTGAATGCAACAACTTTGCCTGGTATTAATGAACACATATCTGTTTTACCTGTACAAAGGAAAAAATCAATAATTTTATAGTAATTTAAAGTGGATACTTATTGTTACTGTTTCTTTAAGGCAATATTGAATGAGTATGTCACATGATTTTAAATGCTATTTAAATGACGTTTTAGTGATGTAAAATGGTTCTGAAGAAGTCCTTGTGTTTGGACGAAAGCACTTGATATTTTTGTTTTTGTATTAGTGTTATTTTAACTGCTTAAATCTTGTCTGGACCTTATTGGGAATTCTCCATCTAGTTGGCTTTTGGCTTGGTTACTAGTTTTATATTGCCTTTGGTTGCACACTGGTGTTTTGGTTATCAGACCAAGTATTTCCCATCTCCATACAGGACTCAGTCCGGCAGTAATGATCCTGTAACAGTGTGTATACTTACACAGTTGTGCTGTGGTCTTTGACTGCCAATCTTCAAAGTAGTTATTTAGTATGTATTTCCCAAGCTAATTGTGTTACTAGGATCAGTTCACTGTCCACTGTTCAATGTTCATTCAAATCAAGCTCAAGGCCACGGCAGTGACCTTATATGAGCTTGTCACCTGTATAAACTTCATCTGTAAACCATTTATCATTTCCAACCTTAAAGCCGTTCAGACTAGAAGCCTGTATTATCCAAGTTGGTAGTGCATTCCATAATTTTCCAGCTCTGAAACATCATATATGAAGTTGTTCAATCTCGCCGTTTGTTCTTTACACATGGGTTCAGAGCCGATCCATCGGCTCTGAGTCGGCCGCTTTCCAAGCTCAAGATCTTTGAGTAGCTCGAGGCGCAGTCCCTTTCCCATGATGCTCTCCTACCAACCCCAGATCTAGTTTGCCGCTGCAACGTCTCACACGATCTTCGGAGGAAGCTCGGGCCAGTAACCTTTTTTTCTTCTTAGAAGAATATGTAATTACTTATTTAGCTATCAGGGATCTGATATTTGTGAGATTTTTCATATTTCTCATAATTGTTGTTCAGTGAGTTAACTGTATATTATTTTTTGTCTTTCTAATTCGGAGCAGTTGCTCCTAGGCCTTTAGCCTTTCTTTACTTGACAGGGCTCTGTCATATTTAATTCCCTATCCCCTACTAGTTCATAGGTGCTTAGATTTGTTGTATCTGAACATTTTTGTGTCAAGGCCTTATAAAATAATTCTTGTAGTCAATTGCAGTTCAGGAGTCTGAACTTTCTAGAAGTTCTTATTGTTTTTTTGATATTATTGACATTATTGTTTATCAGGGATCTGATATTTGTGTGTTTTCTTTGATGATATGTCTGAGAAACAAAAATCAGGATTTAACAGGTGTGACTGTGGACAGAAGATGTCCATCACCGATAACCACATTTCTTGTGTGTACTGCTTGGATCCACTACATTTGCAAGAGGATTGCTCTGTCTGCCATCCTTCAGTGGCAGGGTTTTGTTAGAAAGGTGAAGGAAATTGGTGGATAGAGGGCTGTTGAAGTCAGACTTTCAAGAAGCATTAGACAAGGCTGACCAGACCTCCAAGTCCTCGAAGAGGTCGAAGTCTTCTAAGGTGTCATCCGGAGCACAAGTCTTCTGCTCCGAGCACCTCTGGGAAGACTCGGTCGCCGGCTCCGCAGCCTTTGGAGCCGTACACCGAAATCTTACCTCGGAGCCAAATCACAGTGTTGGAGCCGGTGTCAGAAGTTTTAAAGTCCCCGATCCTTAGGTCGGTAGTTTCTTCAGCTCCTTTGACCCATTCTTCCGGTACACTTTTCAACATCGATGTGGACCGCGTGGTGCAGAGGCTTTTGGTAAACCGGGCCATGGCCAAATTGCTTTCAGCTTCGACCCAACTGGCTTCGAAGCCTACAACCCCACCACCACGATTTCTGCTCCTCCTCCGAGGCCAGTTGAGCCTTCGGAGCCGGAAAGAGAGGATCTGATAGTGTTGGAACCCTCGGAGCCAAGGCCTGTTCCACTGCCCTCGACCCCATCGATCTTGACTTCTTCAGTTCTGATTGAAGAGTCTCAGAGCTGGCACTCTCCTCGCTTGTTCCGGGGGTGAGAGTCGAAATGACGCTTCGGTTCCGACTCTTCCTCTCGGGGCTTTGGCGCAGATGATCTCAGCTCCGTTTTCTGGTTCAGAGCCCGTGGTCTCAGCCCCTGGGAGGTTGCCGTCTTCTTTGGAACCGGCGGACTCCTTGGGTCGGGGTACCGGTGCCTTCGATGCCATGAGGAGGGTCATATCTGCAAAGACCCTTACCTCTTCGGATCTTTCCTCTTCCTCCCCTAAAGGACCGCATTCTGTCCCTACACCACAGGTCCCTACCAAGCGTCGAGACCCAGAGCCTCAGGTAACACCATTGGGCCCTTGCTTGATGGTGACTTCACCAGACTGATGAAGTCCCTAGAAAGTGAGTGTGCAAGAGGAGGCATTTGTATTTCCCTCAGGAATCATTAACATCAAACACCAACTTAGAGGAATCAGAAGGGTCCCCACGGTCCTCCTCTGAGGATGTCTCATTTGCAGACATCCTGGATATATTAAGGCAGAGGGGTGACTGGCAGTCCCTTACCCCTACTGAGGATGAGTCGGTGCTCCTGAAGGCCTTTGGGACTCAACCATCCACCTCCTGGGTTACTCCGCCCTTTGACGAATTAATGGACTTGGTCACTCGAAGGGCATGGGAGTCTCCTGATTCCATGTAACTGGTCCCTCGGAGGCACAACAAATTTATCACCTCCCCTCAAGAAAGGTCTTTCCTTATGAAGGGAGTCCCCATTGATGCCGTGGTGGCGGCGGCGGCCACCAAGAAAGAGATTTCAGAAACCTCTTCTTCTGTTCATTCTCCAAATAAAGACTCTAGGACGATGGACAAATATGGGAAATGCATCTTTAGTTTTGCAACATTTACAATAAGATCGCTTAACTATTTAACTCACTTTACCCATCTTCAGCGAGATGTCCTTAAAGAGCTTGGAGATGCTCTACAGGGCAAAACAGATGATGCTGTTTCTGAGAAAGTGACGGCACAGCTCAACACCCTTAATTCTATTGTGAACTCGTCCATGCAGCTCATTTCTTATGCAGCACATGGATTGAGCCGGGCAGCAGGTTCAGAGATAGCTCTGCGGAGACAATCCTGGATGCACTTATTCTACTTTGCGGAAGCCTTCAAGTCTTCCTTTATTAATACCCCATTTGATGGCTCTTCCATGTTTGGGCCTAAAGTCAAGGAGACACTCACTAGGTGTGAACTCTATCTGCTGTAGGAGTCCGTATTTCCACCCCCACTAGACCATACCCCAAAGGACAGAAAGGTGGAAAAATGTGGTTCCGAAAGTCCCAAGGAGCTTTCCAGAACACACGTAGTGAACCCCCCTCCAGGGGCAGAGGGGGGGGATATAATGGTAGATGCTGCCCAGGCAGCAGAGGGGGTCCGCAGAACCAGGATGACAGGGAGCAGTTCCTTGGCAAGCCCTATCAGCACTCCTGAGAGGAGGCCCGACTGTCCTGCTCTGGGGGGCAATCGGGGGTCGCTTAGCTTTATACCCATATGCCTGGCTAGGAATTGCATCAGATTCTTGGGTAAAAAGCATAGTTACAGAGGTTACATCATTCCCTTTTCAGAATTCCCTTCCATTCGTACAAGAATCCCAGACGTTCCACCCAGTCTACAGAATCTAGCAGCCATAGAAATTCAAAGGCTGCTAGAAGAGAGTCATCCAGCCAGTCTCGGTGGACCAGATAGGATCCGGAACTTACTCCAGGTTCTTTTTAGTTCCAAAGAAAATAGGGGACTGGAGGCCCATCTTAGACCTCAGCAAACTAAACACCTTTGTCCAAAAGGAAAAGGTCTGGATGGTCACGCTTTAATCGATACTTCATTTTCTCGAAATGGGTGATTGGATGTTCTCTATAGATCTCAAGGATGCGTACTACCACATCAAAATGGCCAGGCCATCCAGAGATCACTTGTGTTTCCAGCTGGGGGCCATTCACTACCAATTCTGAGCTCTGCAGTTTTGGTCTCACCACAGGCCCCAGAGTGTTCACTAAATGTATGGCAGTGGTCACGGCTCACCTGAGACATTTAGGATTCCGGGTGTTTCCATATCTGGACGACTGGCTCCTCACCGCCACCACCAGGCATCAACTGATTTGCGCCGGAGATTACACTATCAACCTGTGTACCAGGTTGGGCATAACCTTAAATTTCGAAAAATCTGCTTTAGTGCTGTCGCAGCATATTTCCATTATAGGAGCAGATCTAGACACCACCTCCTCCCTGGTCAGATTGCCTCAAGAAAGCGTAATATCTTTACGAAGTCAAGTGTCCCATTTGTTAACGGAAAGGAAAGTTCCGGCATTCCTGGTTCTGAAGCTGTTAGGCACCATGGCAGCGATACTCATAGCGGCTCCTCTGGGACGAATGCACATGAGGATACTCCAATGGTTACTATTCACACAGTGGCCTTATCAACAGCTTCCAATGTTACACAAGATTCTTCTGACAAATGCTTGCAAAAAGGATCTTCTTTGGTGGTTGAACAGCCACCAAGTTACTGTAGTTCACCCATTTGTACTTCCCCCTCCCACAGCCACAATGACCACGGATGCTTCCCTGATAGGGTGGGGGGGCTGTTTCAGGGAAGAACTGTCCAAGACACTTGGTCAGACATGGAATCTCATTTGCACATCAATGTCCTAGAGTTGAGAGCGGTGTTTCTAGCGTTGCAACACTTTCACGACTCTCTACCTCAAGAGACGATTGCAATACAGACAAGACAACATGTCGGTAGTCTGGTACATCAACAAGCAAGGGGGAACCAAGTCTTACTCCTTATGCCGAGAGGCCCTGAGAATTTGGCAGTGGGCTGTATCCACCGGGTGCTTTCTGATAACACACATACCCGGGTCATCCAATGTGATAGCGGACAAACTGAGCAGAGCTATTCTGTTGCCTCATGAGCGGTCCCTCAAAAAACGAGTGGCGGAAAGGATATTCCGCAGATGGGACCAGCCTTGCTGCGACCTTTTTGCATCCCCGATGAATGCCAAATGCAGAAGCTACTTTGCCCTGTACCCTCCACTGGGGGACAGCCCAAGGGACTCACTTGTACACGATTGGCCCTCGGGTCTCCTTTATGCCTTCCCTCCAATCCTGCTGATCCCCAGATTCTTACAGAAAGCCAAAAGCCTGGAAAGGACTGTTATTCTAATAGTCCTGTTTTGGCTTCGGCAGATATGGTTCCCCTTCCTACAGCAATACCAAGTGGGGAGAACCTTGGGTTCTGGACCCAGTGCCCGACCTTCTGACTCATTTGTCGGGAGTTTTTCATCCCTCTCTTGTCTCCCTGAAACTGACAGCTTGGCTGCTCCACTTCCCAACTTAGCCAGGTCACATGATTTGTCTTCAGTGGTTCAACATATTCTAGTTTCCTCTCTCAAAGTCTCCACCAGGAAATTTTATAACAGCAAATGGAAGGGATATGTTCATTTGGCTTCTCAGCATGGTATTGATCCCTATTTCACCCCTATTCATAGTATTCTGGAATTCTTGACTTCGCTCTTCCACGATGGTGTGGCAGCTTCTACGATAAGGGTCCAATTGGCTGCCATATCTAACTTACATGTGGGATGCAGTGGTTCTAACATTATGTCCCACAGATTATGTAAAGCCTTTTTGAAAGGAACTCATCACCTTAGGCCACCTATCAGACATCTTGTTTCTCCCTGGAATCTGAATTTGGTACTATCTCAACTCATTCTTCCCCCTTTTGAGCCTGCATCATCTTGTCCTTTGAAGTTGCTTTCTTGGAAGACAATTTTCCTGGTGGCTATTATTTCGGCGTGTAGAGTTTCTGAACTACAAGCACTTTCTATCAGGTCTGCATATGTAGTCTTTTACCCCGACAGAATGTCTTTAAGAACAAATCCAACCTTTCTCCCTAAGGTCTGCTCTGAGGCAAACTTGAACCAGTTTATTGACCTTCCTACTTTTTTCAGACATCATGCTAATAGATTGGAGTACATGTTAAATAAGCTTGATGTTCACAGACAATTGAGGTTTTATTTGGACAGAACAAAAGAATTTAGGAAATTTGATCAACTATTTGTTTCCTATGCAGATAAGAAAGGTTTTTTTGGTATCCAAAGTTACATTGTCCAAATGGATTTCTGATTGTATAAAATTTGTATATTCTTCAGCTAAACAACCTTTAGAACGTGAAGTGAAAGCTCATTCTACCAGGGCTGTTTCTACGTCTTTAGCCCACGCAGCCCATTTACCTTCGGACACCATTTGTGCAGCTGCTACTTGGTCCAAACCTCATACATTTATCACTCATTACAAAGTGGACAGGGCCTCCAGGGACAGGGCTTCATTTGGTTCCACCGTTCTCAGGAATGTACTCCCATGAGCCGCCCAGGATTAGGGTGCTTGGGATGCTACCCACATGTAAAGAACAAACGGCGAGATTGAACAACTTCACATAAAGAAGTTATGTTCTTACCATAACGTTCCATGTGAGCTGTTCATCTTGCCTTTGTTCTTACACTCCCTCCCACCTTCTCCCTCCAGGTTATGGAAGAATGGGTATGACTGGTGGTCTGGTTGGTCTTGCTAGTGTCCTTCTTTCCAGCCAGACTGTTGTTTAGCTATTGTAAATAGTTATATACTATATACATGTTGTAATTTGGTTGCTTAGTATGTTTTTTTCTTGCTGGTTCAGCAAACTAGATCTGGGGTTGGTAGGAGAGCATCATGGGATAGGGACTGTGCCTCGAGCTAGTCAAAGATCTCCGAACCCACGTGTAAAGAACAACGGCGAGATGAACAACTCACATGGAACGTTATGATAAGAACATAACTTCTTTTTTTCAAAACTGGTGCTATTGTGTGGAATTTTTCACAAGAAATGAATTATTCGTGATATCAAGCATATGAAGACACCAAAGAACAGCCAACATAATAGCACTATTCATACTTTTAAACATTAGTATAACATCTCTATGAATCAACCAGTACCTTACAGAATACGGGGACAACTAACACCATATAGCTGGATTGCTGAAACTGTGGTGCATCATAAAGGGAAGCTACACTTCTGAGTGTGTCATCCCTCGGATGAAACGTTAAACTGAGGTTCCATCTACTTGAGTTGGTGGTAGCTAAGGTGGATGTGAAAGGTCCCACAGTACCTGTCGAAAAGAGCAGGGGTACTTTATTTACATTTCAATTCATTTTTACAGGAAAAAAACACTGTAAATTGATTATTTACACACACATTTTTTACATTCATACTTAAAATTATTTACAAGTTATCAACACAAAAAAGTTAAGTTCTATTTCTTTCATTCTTATTTTTCTTTAGTATTTACCTGCAGTCCCCCATTGTATGTTCATAGATTGGTGATAGACTAACAACCTGTGGGGCCTTTTTAAGACTTGCCATGCACACCAATTTTATGGCAAGTTCTAGTACCCTTGGTACTTGTAAGCAGGAGCTTAGGAGATGAAACATTTCCTTCCTTCCACAACCACCTTTTTATTTAGCTAATACATCATACTGCTCATTTTCTAGTTATGTAACAAATTCATGCATCTTTTTTCCACAGCTCCTGTATTGTCCCAACAAGTACGTTAGCCCATTTATCAGTATTACATTTCTTTATTTTACCATACTTCCTGTATATTATATTCATATTTAGACATTTAAATATATCCATCTTTAAACTTTTCACAAAATTCCTTATTTTTTTTGCAGTCCAAAAGGCAATGTTTTGTTGTTTGTTCTTCGCTAAGTCAGCACTTTTTCTTTTCTCTTTTACCTTATATTTTATATTCCCTTTCATAGTTAACTTTTCTAATAAAATTCTCCACAAGCAATCCTGTGCTTAATAAAAAATATTTCAAATATTTTACCTCTGTCTCTTATTGCCTTTTTTTCGTTATCTTTTTTCCTTCCGTGGGTAAACTCAACAAAAATATTAAAAAATCATATTATACCATTCTTTTCTTTTCCCATCAACCTCCCCTACTTTTAACTTCTATAACTTCATTTGATTCTAATATTTTTTTGTTACATCCTATCCTTTGTTTTTTTTTTTTTTTATTTCCCACACATTTTATATGCATCTTATAACATCTTTCCTATATCATTTTTGCCTTTTACTTTACTCATTACAAAAAATAAATGCAGATATGCTAAATGCACCACTAGATTTTTTTTTTATTTAAACCACCTTTTTTTATTATTCTAAATTATCCTCCTCATCTGGTTCGGCCTTGAGACCCAAATAAAGCTAAAAAATCTCTAAACTCTCTTTCCATTTGAGTTCGAAAAGTATTCAACATATATGTCTTTTTCTAAAATGATAGATACAAATTTTTCCACCAAGCTAATATTTTTATTTGTCCCAGTATCTCTATCCATTCCACAAATCATTATTTCCTTTCTTGTGAAATATATTTCATGTATTTTTTTATCTCACCAAATCCCTTAAACTCATTTTGTTTAACTGCAGATCAGCTTTGTAACAGCTTTTTGATCCTAATTGCAACCTCACTTATCCATCCCTTGTGTTTTTTTATTAGAACTAAATCATTTGCACATATCCTGCATATTAATATAACATTTTCTTCAATGTCCTATCTTGCCTCCCTCATTTTATACATACCTTTGTACTGCTGCATTCAATACTAATATAAATGAGCACATACTCATTGGACATCTCTGTTTTACAAATGCCAGTAAGTAAAATTTCCTCTCTTATTACTTATTTTCTCACATCCATCCATTTATCTTAACTTGTACCCATGAATTTTCATTGCATTTCTTTAATGCATTAATATTTTCTTCAGTATACTACGTTTGTAAAATCAGCCACATTTCTGCTTCATGGCTCACTTTATCAAAGGTTTTAACTACATGACATGCTGTCAGATTTACTTTATTTCCTTTCAGTATCATCCTTTCCACTCTTTCACTATTATTAACATTTCTTTCACCCCTTCTTCTTTTATACCATAGATCCCGTCTCCTACTACCTCTACCAGTACTTTCTCCATTCTTTTTTGTAGTATTTTCATAAATGTTTCTTAGTGTTGTAGGCCTCTGATTTTTACATCTTTTCTTTCATCCTTTTTCGATATAAATCACTCTCCCATATATCTTTTTCCATTATACCTTCCTTCCTTCATTCATTCATTCATTCATTCATTTAATATTAAAAAAATCTCTTTCATCTGTTTTCATTTCTTTGTAATACTCATAGCTTATACCATCCAATACTGGTGCTGATTCATTCTTACTTTCTTTTATCACCTTCTCTGTTTCTTCCTTCATTATATCATTTTTTAAAAAAAATCTTCCCTTTTTCAGACTTGTTTCACTTTCCATTCTTTCCCCACTCATTTCCTCTTTTCTACAAAATTGTCTACCACCTTCATAATATCTTCTTGTTTGTATTTTATGTCTCTAAGATAGCATACATCTTTCCTTCTCTTTGGTTTTACTTTTCTTAAATAAGGGGGAAATCCTTTCTTTCTTTGTAGAAAAAAGTGCTTGTCTATATAACATTTTACTTTTTCTGTATTTTTTATACATGTTTTTCCTGTTTGCCTTATTCTTTCACTTCCCTGTTATATCTCTTTTCTCATACTTCCTTAAAACGTATTTATATTTAATCTTATCTTCTTTAAAATTTTAAATGTGTATTTATACTTCTGTTTATACATCTGCTTATACATCATCCACCACTGTGTCCATTTTTTTATAAAATGGTTTCATTGTCATATGATCCTTCCATAATATTTATTTGTCCTTATTTTCCTTATTTTTAAACTATGTAATCTCTTCATCCCTTTTCCATCCTTTATTATTTTTCCATTTTCCTAGCTTCTAATCCATACTTCTCTATGATCTGAAAACTCTGCCATCTGTACTCTTCTAGTTATATCTTTAATGGCTTTAGAATAAACTATATAATCAATTTCATTCTTAAAAATTCCCTTTTTGTACGTCCATCCTGTACTCATTCCTACTTTTAAATTTCCACATTTTACTAATTCCCATAACATTTTAATGTTGCATGTTGTTTTTCATTTTCTATAATATTTACTAACACAAATTTTGTAATTTCTTTAAACATCTTTTTTTCTTTCATTAGTATGCATGAATCACTATAAATTTTGACCAGGTTTATTTCATTCTTATACATATCACTGCACTCCCTGGTGCTACTATTGTTACATCTAGAAAGAATTCTTATTTCTTAATTTTTATAAGAATTACTATTCTAGAACATATTTCATTTATTACCAACCAAAATATTTGCTTCCCCCCATATTGCCTGTATTATTTTCCTTTTTCCTCTGTTACATTTGGTATCTAATAAGTAAAAACGTCCATTTTTATTTATTTTATTTTGATTCATTCATTAATTAATTTAATTTATTTTTTGCAACATTCTGCTCCTTATATTATGTCTAATGCTGTTCACATTTAATGTTAAAATTCCTGTCATCCTTTTCCTTTTTTGTGTTTTACTTTCATAACTTACTTTTGTTTTCTTCCTAAGTCTTCCACCAATTGATTGTTCACTTTCTTGTTTGTCTCCATTTTCTTCCCAATCACTGTCTAAAACTGCAAATTTGTTCTCTTCCTGTATATTAATAACATCACTTTGAACTGTTATTTCTTCTCTCTCTCTCTCTCTGTTAAGCCTTTCTTCAATATCCCCTTCCCTTTACCACATTCTCATTCAGCATCTTCTATAATAATATTTTCTACGGTCTCTCTTAGCTTTCCTCTTCAACTACTATTTCCTTTTATAATATGAGACGGTCAAACCGGAAGTGTCCAAATTTGTTACATTTTCTACAAAAAAGCTAACAGTTTTTTTGCTTTATTTCCATTCTCTGCACACTGGCCACACTTTTGTTTGTTACATTATTGTACTAAATGATTTTCATCCGCACAGAAATAACATGCTTTAGGTTGGCCAAGTATCTAACAGTTCCTCACTTTCCATTCACAGTTTTTGTATTTGACATAAGTTCAATTTCCCTGTCCTCAACATCCATTGTAATATACACTTCCCAACCTCCAGTCCATACATTTCTTTCATCAGTATTGTTTAACTTCATGTACTTTACTGTATTTTGAAAGATAAAAGCAGTTTTTAACTCTTGCTGATTCATATCTGAAGTCCAAACTGAACATTTTTTTTTTAGTTGTAGTCCAAAGCTCTGAAAAAAGTAGTCTTTCCATGGTGTTATTGCATTTCTCTTTTCAGCCTCGGTCATAAATTATACCAGCAAATTAGAGTTTCAGATGTCACTTCACAAAAACTTTCAGCTCTCGGATTACCACTGTTATGTCTTTAATGCCAAACCGTAGTGACAAAATAATACTCATAATGACATACTACTGTTGTTTTTACTTTTTTATTCTTACCAGTGATCATCTTCTCTGTGGCTGTTGAGGAACTGCAAGTTTTTATTCCCCCCCCTCGGTTCCTTCTTTCATTCTTCCTTGCCTTGCTGCATCTGCATAACATCTTCTTTCTAATAACCGAAAACCCTGTTGCAGAGGTAAACCCTTAAAAATGGCTATTCCACCAGCCAAGAATACCTCCAGTGTTTTCACCAGCCATTGCTTCTGTCTTCAACCTGTGTTTCTTCCGCCTGTTGTACTGTCTCCACCATGTCACTCCATTGTACCTCGTCCCCTTCCTTTGGCAGTGCCTAGTTAGTCAATCACATCTGCCAACTGTTATGTCTCCAATCCTATAATTTCCAACTTAATAATTACTTTGTTTCCTACAGATAAGGTACATTCAATGTTAACCCTAATCCCACCTCTGCCATTGACTGATCTGCCCAACTACTAACCAAGTTATGCCCAGCTTTAATAGAACCGAAAGCATGTCTTGATGCACAGAATCAAATACCTTACACAGGTCTAAGTGAATTATGTCAACTGCCAATCCCTGGGCCACTGCCTTCCATACATTTTAGTTAAAAAATAAGTTAGTTGGCAGGACGTGTTCTACCAGAGCAGAAACCATGCTGAAAACAAATCCAAGTTAGTACTCATCTTCTCTGTTATCAATAAACTAAGCAGTCTTTCAAAGTATGTATCCAAAATGCATGTTAGGCTAATTGGACGTTAATTATCTAATGCATATTTATTACCACATTTAAAAAGAAGGCTAACAAAAGCAGTTTTCCATATATGTGGAACACTTTTGTCATCAAATACACATTGGAATAACCAATGTAAACACTGTGTAATAGCCCTGTCCAAAAAAGTACAAAAAGTTTCCTTCTCATTTCTAGTTAGAGACGGAGGTCTGTAGACTAGGGCTACCACCCAGTTAGGTGAGCCATCTTCAGTATTAGCTCATAAGCTCATGTAATCTACAAATCTGTGCTGAAGATTTAAAGGAGGAGTTGTATATGTTATGGTAAGTTTTGGCAGACAAAATTGTATACATCTTAGTAAGCAGGCGTGAATGTGTATGTATGCCTCTGGAGACCTTGTATTATATGTAAAACATGAGGCTGTAAATGACACGTGTTTTGCTACAAAACAGTCTGTCATTAATTGGTGTCTACGGGAATGTAACAGAGCTACCTGATATCATCTTTCTTGCTTCACTGTTATGGAATAATGATAGGAGTTTGCTGCTCAGAAAGTACTCATCATGAAGCAGAAAATATACGGCCATCATCATCTCCTTCACTTCATGGACTTGGATAATTCCATTCTGTTTTTACAATGCATGCTTATCCTTGCCAGCTCTATTTGGCCTCTGCTCAGGCAGCGCACTTCTTGTCATTGTATCTTGCTCCTTGCTTGATACCAATCTCTGACTTCATTTTTGGTGCACCTGGTGTGGTTGAATGGATTCCATTTTCTCAGGCTTGGGTGATGCATAACCATTGGGTGACAGGAGCTTGACCAGAACTGCTACATTTTTATTTATTTTAGTTTACTTTTTCTTCACTTGCCATTCTTCTGGCTGCTGTCTTAAGTACTCTTCTGTCAGCTGAAGCAGCTTTACATGTATTTAGCTTCCTTAGTTTATAGAAAACCTGTGAGCCATTGAAAGTAGTAATTGTTCAAAGACAAAATCAGTGTATCAGGATATTCTGACTTTTCTAATTTCACTCCACAAAAAAAGACTGGTATGGGAGATTTTAATCAGGTGAAGTTTGAAATTATGGCCACAGGTTTTCTTTTATGTTTTGAATTTTCGATTTATCTAGTAATCATGCAAAATATGAAGGAGTACTACCTTTGAATAGGAATGGGTAATGCATTTTAAGAATTCTAATGATTGATATCTCCTCTTTTTTCCCCCTCTTTTGCTGTCTTCAATGTAGAGCATGCACCATTTTGAACATGACGTTTCGGTAATGTAAGCCAATGATCATTTTTCTCATTTTTTTAAAGACGCTACATTTCTGTTAAACTTATTTTTCAATATTAGAATACTGCACTAAATAGTTGTACTAAAAAGCATTATCTTCCAAAATTACTGGATTTAAACTAAATATAAGAGTGTTTAACAAGAAATGCAGAATCTTTAAAAACAAGTGCCACAGTCAAAGGGGATGATTTAATATATTAGCATCAGGATTATAAACTTTAAGTAGTTTAGCTTTTCTGAAAACATCCTTATAGGCATTTTCTTGATGGAAAAATGTGTTATATTTAACAAAAGGTAGCCTTCCTGGATGTATACTCTCTGTATTTTGAAATGTAAGCATCTCTCCTTGTAGAGGTGGCATGTACTTTATTTTGTATGGTGCTTCGTAATATTGATTCACCATCCTTGGACTGTGACACGTATGACTGTATTGTTTACTGTACTGTCTTACTGTTGAAATTTTGTTTACCGAGAATCTTTTCATGTATAAAACCTGATGTGAAGCAGCCTGTAATAACTGGTTAGATTCTTTCCAGAATCATTGTTCTGAGAAGTCATTGAAACTTTATAAGTGTTACTAACCTAGTTTCCCTAATTTTACAAAGAAATGTACTGCTATTATGAGAAGTAATACCTCAGCTAAATTTCTTGCATAGAGAATTCTGCCTTTACTACATATGCAACTGTTTAGACTAATATGGTGCATTGTTTTTTTTTTTTTTTTTTTGTAGGACCTCGTGTCTTTGTTTATGTCATAAAGTGCATAGTACACGTACTGTAAGAACAGTGAACATTTGCATAATATTTATGCACCCACTGGGAGTTCAGGAAAAAGAAATCTATTACTAGCAATGCATTTATTTTTTCTCAATATATACTGTATAGACAGAGCAGTTCTTTGCATGATAACTGGATTAACAATGTGAATATTTTTTGCAACACTTTTAAAAATGTTCTTCGAGTGTGCATGCAGCAACCTGTTTGAAGGATGGTTTTACCTTGGGTAGTCTGGTCTGACTGCAAAAGTAATGAGCTAAAACATGCACATTTATGTCAGACTGATGTGAAAAGTGAGTATCATAACAATAACTTTCTGAGTGATTTTTACACGTATGAATTCAGCCAGACTTATTTAATTTTCAAGTATTTGCTTGCATGGTTATGTAAAAATATGATCAAATATGACTTGGTATGACATTGTCCAGAGAACATTTATTAACTAGCATAAGCAATTCAGTGAGTCTGTTGTTTGTTTTATAAACTGGAAAAAAAAAAAAATATATATATATATATATATATATATATATATATATATATATATATATATATATACATACATACATACACACACTACACTTATGTGCACACATCATCTTAATCCCCAAAATTTTAAGCACTGAAAAATGTGAAAATGTGACAACATGGTCCTGATTCCTAAAACATTGGATACTGTTATTTGTCTTGGGACTTTGTTTATATAGAAATCAGTGGTCTTTCTTTATTTTAGTTTATTTAGCGGGATAGTACATGGATCACTATAGACTATTTGCAGGAGCATCCAGAGTGAAGAGATTCGCAGAAAAGAAAACCGAACAGATTCACAAACACAGGGTAATCCCAGTAGATAGATTATCCCATAGACAATTGATACAATTTGAAAATAATATCAGCAAAGTAGAAAATCAAATTTGAATTAATTTTAGTAGTAAATATGAGAGGGAGGCAGCAGCTGAGAACAGAGGATCAAAGTAGAATTGACGCAAGTGAGGAGGGAGTTAGTTTTTCTGTCCAGTGGAAAAGCACTTGCAGTCGGATTTTTGATGACGACATCTTTTGAGCTGAGCATTGAAGGTGGGAAAGAGGAGGCTTCTTTAAGGTGAAGTAAAAGGGATCGTCAGAGTTTGGGTACATCTTTGTGCAGTATCTGTAACATGCACTACCTTAACTAACTTCAGTGTAGTGTACTATCTTCTTCTTACTGTGCTGATCCTTTTGTGGGTGTATCATGCCACAGCATTGTATTTATGCATTAAAGGCTGGCAGAGTAAGAATGTCATACCTGAAATGTCCTAACAGTTCTTATTTGCAAGTGATGTGCTGCTGTAGTCTGTGAAAATAGAATTACAAGTTGTGTTTAAGGATTTTGTGTCATTTTTAGACTTCAGTTACAAATGCTGTTTTACCCGACATAGCTACCGGAGATTGCTGCATTGGTGGTTGAGTGACTTTAGTTCTAAAGTTTAATGTTGCAGAGAGGTTAAATTAGTTAGCCTGGTGGAGAACATGAGCAAAGCCTATGTTTGGTGAAATATTCCTTTAGGGACTGTTTAAATGAATGTGCATCATTGATGGACAGAATATGCTGAGGTAGAGAATTCCAGTGTTTGGCAATGATATGCGAGTATAAAGAGACGTTGTGAGAGTTTTGGGTTTTGTTAACCTTCAATAATACTTTATTAGCAGATCTAAGAGATTTTAGGTTAGTGTAGGGTTGGACAAGGTCAGATAGAACTGGGCAGTTGTCAGGTTTGTATAAGACTGTATAGGCAGTTAGTTGCTGAGTCAGAGTAAGCAGGCGAGGGAGCTCTAACCACTTCAGCTGGAGAAGGGCAGTGCAATGGTGAGATCTTTGAGACTGATTAGTGGCCTAAGCTTAAAACTCCTATTAAACCAAAAAAGACTGCACTTCAGTCTCCAGTTCAAGGCCCCATGCCTAAGAAACAGATGCTTAAAATGGCTGAAGATTTGATCTCTTTAATCAGGGGTTCCCAACCCCCCCCCCCCCGACAAAAGGCCTAGACAAGAGGAAGATTATGCCTCCTCTGATCAAGTGTCTATTTCCTCAGGCTCCTCTGAGGACCAAGATTACTCTTTTCCCCCTTATGAAGATTCTGATGCTGAGGATTCCATTCCCTCAGCTTCTCCCCCTGAAGACTACTCCTTTGGGGAAACTTTACACACTATGAGCGAACATTTTCATTGGGTAGGTCAGGACTTCTCTGACTCAAAGAAAAGGCTCAGAGAGTTTCTTTTACTTCCCCAGCACAGACCTCTTGCTATCCCTCCAGTTTTAGACATTGTGGATGATGTTTACTTAGAATCTAGTTTGAATCCAGATTCTCTGCCTCCTGCTTCAGCCAAACCAGACAGATATTATAGAGTGCCTGACTCCCACAAATTCCTTTATAAAAGCCCTGTTGCTGATCCAGAGACTATTTCCCAGGGTCCCAAAGGGGCTAAGGCTACTATGGCGAAAAATCCTGTACCCTCTGAAAGGGACTCCAGAGCACTAGACAGGTGGGGGAAAAAGGTTTACACTTCAGCCACTCTAGCTATGAGGGCACTAAATTGTCAATTTCACATGCTAAAATACCAGCAATTTTTGATGTCTCAATTAAGACAAAAAATGAGCACACTCCCTCAACAGTCTGAATTGAAAGAAATGCAGGATCTGTTGCATGCAGCTGAACAGGTGGGCAAACATACTTTACAATGTGGATTTGATTCTTTGGAGGCTTCCTGCAGAGCAGCTGTTACTGGGTCTTATACGTAGGCATGCTTGGTTAAAGGAACAAACTCTGCCTGATCATGTTAAAGCAAAGCTTCTAGATGTTCCCTTACAGCGGGATGTCCTATTTGGAGTTAAAGCAGAAGAAGTCTTAAAGAAAA
This sequence comes from Protopterus annectens, assembly GCF_019279795.1. Lineage (NCBI taxonomy): Eukaryota > Metazoa > Chordata > Ceratodontiformes > Protopteridae > Protopterus > Protopterus annectens. The sequence continues at coordinate 365,641,145 of NC_056740.1, forward strand.
TGGAGGATAAGGCAAAATCTATGCAGACTGTCAAAGATTTTCTACAAGTACAGCCCCCTCGCTTCAGCAGAAATTGGCCAACAAAAAATTGGTCCTTTCCAGCTACTGACAGACCACAGAGGGGTAAATACAGACACCCAAGAAGCAGAGGACAACCACATGCCCACTACAGACCTCGACAATGGGGCACTGCAACACAGAAGGGAGGAGAAGACAGGCCCCAAACTACTAGAAGGCAAACTCAATGACTTAAACCTCATATGGCCAAGCAAGACTCTCTTGGCAGCTCCCTTGGGAGGAAAATTAGCACTTTTTTCAGACAACTGGCACATCGTCACAAAGGGGAAATGGGACCTAGACATAATTTCATGAGGATACAGATTCCATTGCCACACCTTGCCAACGAAAAGAGGAATGCCAAACCTGCCACAAAATCAATGGGCAGAGGCACAAAAAGAAATTACAGCTCTCATGGACATGAGAGACATTCAACTGGTACCTACACGGGAGCAAGGCCAAGGATTTTACTCAAGACTCTTTCTAGTCCCCAGAAAGGACAATGCCTGGAGACCAATTCTGGACCTTTCAATTCTAAACACCTTCTTACAAGTACCCAAATTCAAGATGCAAACACTGCAGCAGCTTCTTCCCATGTTGGGCAAGAAAGCATGGCTAGTAACATTGGACCTCAAGGAGGCATACCTGCATGTCCCTATCAGACAAAGTTGCAGAAGGTACCTCCATTTCATTGCAGGTTCAACCCATTACCAATTCTCTGCACTGCCCTTTGGCTTATCCACTGCGCCCAGGGTCTTCACAAAATGCCTGGCACCAGTAATTGCATACTGCAGACAAAGAGGAATTCAAATATACCCATACCTGGACGACTGCCTCATCCAAGCAGAAAGCAAGGACGTCCTCTTACAACATCTGGCTTTTGTAAAACATCTTCTAAGTTGCCTGGGGTACACAGTAAACGAAAAGAAATCAAAACTAGTACCCTCACAAAATATGACATTCCTGGGTGCCAGCTTGAATACAACGGCCCAGAAGGCTTATCTGACGCCAGACAAACAACTACAACTGACTCAATATTTCAAAACAATGGCAATAAAGACCCAACTCCCTGCAAGAAAAATTCTGCAGGCCTTGGGCTTCATGGCATCTTGCATACTACTAATATCATTTGCAAAGCTGCATATGAGGAAATTACAGTGGTACCTAAAAAGCGTATGGTCTCAACACAGCCACAGCTTGGACACAATGATATCTCTCATTCCCTGCCTTCAACAAGGGTTTCCATGGTGGTCACAGGCATGTCACCTCAACAAGGGTCAGCCTTTCACCTTGCCCCCAGCCAGGCAAACTATGACAACAGATGCATCGGACTATGCCTGGGGGGGGGGGCACACATGGCAGGACAGTGCGTTCAAGGCATATGGACTGCAGATCAAAGGAATCTGCACATCAGTCAAAAAGAGATGCTAGCTGTACAGAATGCTCTGACAGCCTTCAAGCACCTCTTACATCCAGGACAACTTAGAATAAGGACAGACAACACCACAGTAATGTGGTACATGAACAAGGGGGTACACACTCCTACCCTCTATGCAGGCAAGCAATGACCTTGTGGAACACAGCACTGGCTTACCAAGTTCAGCTACAAGCTCAATTCCTGCTAGGAAAAAAGAACACATTGGCAGACGACCTCAGCAGAAACATCATGGATCCCCACGAGTGGAAACTGGATCCACAAGTATTTGCAATGATAACTCAAAAATGGGGCCTCCCAGACATAGACCTGTTTGCCAGCCCCCAAAACTATCAGCTGACAAAATTTTGTACAAGGACACTTCACCATCAAGCTTGGAAAGTGGACGAACTTTCATTCAGTTGGAAAAACCTGACAGTATATGCCTTCCCTCCATTGCCTCGTCTCTCAAAGGTGCTTCTGAAAGTCAGAAAGGAGAGACCACGACTGATACTCATAGCCCCAGACTGGCCACGCCAGCACTGGTACCCACTATTAAGGAATATGGCCCAGGGCCCACCTTTGATTTTACCACAAATTGCCCATTTGCTCACACAGCAAAACAATCAGATTCTACACAGCCAGCTCAAAACCTTAAATTTGGCTGCATGGCAAATCACCTAAGCATCCAGCCAGCTCCTCTTCCTCAAGCAGTTATGGATGTTATTCTGGAAGCTAGGAGGCCCAGCACCAGGAAGGCCTACTCGGACAAATGGAAAAGGTTTTGCACCTGGAACCAAGCTAAAGGCCAAAGTACCCTTCAGCCTCACATGCCTCAGATTCTACAGTATTTAATTGAGATGTTGCACAAAGGACTTTCTTTTTCATCCATTAAAATCCACGCATCCGCTATTTCAGCCCACTACAACATGGATCCACACTTATTTTCACATCCACTTCTAAGGCAGTTCCTCAGAGGGGCAAAAAACATTAGGCCCCCCAGGAGAGCACCTACATCAACCTGGGACCTCAACTTTGTTCTGGAAAAACTTACGCTACCTCCCTTTGAACCAGCTTTCTCTGCTGATCTAAAGTTTATATCATGGAAGACTGCCCTTCTGCTAGAATTAACTTTAGCCAGAAGAGTCTCAGAGCTGCAGGCACTAATGGCAGTGGAACCTTTCCTCATTTTCCATCAAGACAGAGTTTCTCTATGAACTAATCCTTTCTTCATGCCTAAGGTGGTATCCAGTATGGCTTTAAATCAAACCATCCACTTACCCACCTTCTATCCAAATCCACAGAACAAAGGAGAAAGACTCCTGCATTCCTTGAACATTCACAGGCAACTTCGTTACTACTTGGATAAAACTAAGGTTTTCAGAAAATCTGACCAGCTCTTTGTATCCTATGCTGCAGTTTCCCAAGGGAAGGCTATATCAAAACAGACCATTTCCAAATGGATAGGACATTACATTTGTTTTTGCTATACCCATCATGGAAACCAGTTCCTGCTACCATAAGGCCCCACTCTACCAGGGCAGCAGCTACATCTACAGCCTTCCTCAGGGGGGTGCCAACCAAGGATATTTTGGAAGCTGCAACTTGGAGTTCAGTACACACCTTCACCAAACACTACCACTTACCACTTTACTCTAAGACTAGAGCTGGCTTCGCCACTGCAGTTCTGCAGGGCCTTCTAGCCTTCTCTAACCCTCTTTGACTCCTCCTCCCATCCTTAGCTTTGGGATTCTACCCAAGTGTGATGACTGCAGCAAGGTAACACGATGAACATAGTACAGTTTTGTACCTACCATAAATGTAGATGTTCGTGTGTAGACCCTGCTGCAGTCCAGGTTACCCTCCATCCCCTCTGACCTAACTGACTAAATCTTTACAATACCTTTCTGATGTATTTGCGTATAGCTGGAGGGATGTTGTGTTTGTGCTAAATTTCTTAGATTGGTACTAATTACTGACCACCTTTTTGGGGGCACCTAACATCTGGGGCAAGACTGAAGAAAATGGCGTTGGATGCATTATATATACCCCTGGCGCACTGACGTCAGGGAAGAAGCGATAGCAACCAACGCCGGACCAAGACTTTGGAATTAAGGCCGACTGCGGGACCACCTGACGACAAGATAACCCAAGTGTGATGACTGCAGCAGGGTGTACACTCTAACATCTACATTTATGGTAGGTACAAAACTGTACTTTCCAGAGTATGAGAAGTGTCTGGGACAGGAATCTATCCCTCCAGTATGTCCTGTTTATTTTGGTGACAAGGTTTAGGTCCGTAGAGCATGTAGCTTGGAGGGACTGGGATTTCTTTAAGTGTAGCATGTTCGACAGCTCTAGGATTGACATAGCCTTATATGTTAGGCAGAGATCACCTCGGAGTAGGTGATATGCTATGGAGTAAAGCTGGAGTTTTTTGAGACTGTCAGTGTAGGGCATCTGAGGCCAGTAATCATCTTTGTGAGGTACTGCTGTGGCCTTTACAGCTGCTGCAGATGTCTTGTGAGGTACATTCCAAAAGGGGCATTGTACTCTATAATGGGTCTAATGAGTGTCGAGTAGAGGGGAACAATGACCTCTTTTTTCCTGGATGAGAATCCTTTTGTGATGAGGTGTGCCACTTAGAAGGATTTCCTGACTACTGTGGTGATGTGATTATCAAAGGAGAGACTAGTGTCCACCTGTGTCACAAGGTCTCTTATTACATATTCGGCGTTAAGTAGACTGCCGCCTATGTGGTAGGTCATGGGTACAGTGTTTTTACCAAAGGGGATGACAGTGCACTTTTTGGCATTGAGCTTGAGGCCATGGCTCTGACACCAGGCATCTATCTCAGTGATGCCCTTCTGAAGGATGTCCACATCATTTGGGGATTCGACTATGGCTCCTAGTTTGTAGTCATCTGCTAACTTCGTTAGCCAAAGTTGTCCTGTGTTAGCCTGTACTTCAGAGAAGTAGATACCAAACAGGAAAGGTCCCAGGACTGAACCCTATGGTACTCCACTTGTCACTGGTCTGAAGTTGGATTTAGAGTCTGCTACTTTTACAGAGTGGGTTCTGTCAGTGAGCCAGTTGGCAACCCATCTTGTGACATAGGGATTTATACCTAGTTTAGTTATAATTCCAGAGTGGGGGATGGTGTCAAAAGCCTTGGCAAGGTCAAGATAGGCTGTCTGAGCCACCTTACCCTCGTCTGTGGCTTTGGTGACTGCTTCAAAGAAGCTGATCAGGTTCAGGAGGCATGATCTGCCTTTCCCAAACCCGAACTGGGTGGGGTCCAGAATTTGGAGGATACCAATGTCTTTGTTTATGAGTTCCATGATGATACGTTCCATAGCTGTACAGACCAGGCTCATCAGGCTAATAGGGCGATAGTTCCCGGGATCAGTGGTGGCTCCCCCTTTTCCCCTAACAACGTACATTTAATGTTAAGAAGGGAAATGGGTATGTCATTGTTTTAATCTTCCTAATCTTCCTTCTGAATTTGAATGATCATAGGCAATTTATTTTAAAACAACACACACAGACAGTCAAATTTCTTGCAGCCTTTTATAATATATAAGGGACACAGCTCTGTTCCTTAAGTATTAAGGCCCTATTATTTTATTTTTTTCTTGAAAAGCATTTTTCTTAATTTCAGTCATATCACCCAGATGGATTTCTGATCTTCAGGCCTTAATATATGCCAAGAGCCCTTTTCAGTTTTTCCATGTATACATATTATTTTTAAGAATAAATTTCTACTTTATTTCGTAGTTTATGGAATTTATTTGAATTTATCTAGTTGCCTGTCTTCTTTTGTAAAGATTATTTATTTATTTGCATTTGTTAACCGGGTTGGTTCAGCTGGGTAAGAATTGCCCTTTTTCAGTGGAGACCCGAGGGGAAAAGCCCCAAACAGACATACAAATACATACGAATAGAGACAAATTAACAATATTACAGAGGAAAACAATATTATGGGTACAATGGATAAGAAAAACAAACAATGAAAGTTTGAGAATATGAGTAAGTTAGGCCAGAGGCATGCATGCAAAAGATTTATGAAAAGGTGTTCTGAGCAAGATCTCTGAAATAAGTTAAAGTAGGCAAAGAAATGATGATTTAGGTGTGGAGTTAGTAGTGTGGGAGTTTTAGGTGGGAGCATGTGAAGGACATTCCCATTTGGAAGAGAGATGGGAGAGAAGCATGGATTTGAAATTGTTGTGGTTGGGTATATTATGTAGTGGTGTGGGGAGATTGTTCCATAGTTTGGCTATAGTGTGGGATAGTAGTAGTTTACCAGTTGGGTGGATGGGTTTGTGTACATGCAGGAGGTTTTGGCCTGTGGATCTCAGGGTACAGGTAGGTGTGTAGGGTGTTAGAGATTTAGCAAGAGAGGGGCATTCTACTGGTTTAAAGATGAGTTTGTGGGCTGTTGTAAGTTGTAGGTACTTTAGGTGGTTGTGGAGTTCTAGCCAGTTTAGGGTGTGTAGGGAGTGACAGTTATGGGAAGAGTTCTTAGAATTGATTGCAAATTTGCAGATTTTGTTGCAACAGGCCTCAAGTTTAGCACGGAGCCCGAGTTGTAGGTTGGAGAATAGGGGAGCACCGTACAAGAGAGAGGGGAGAAGGAAGGTAGATGCAAGGGTATGATGGGAAGATGGAGTAAGGTAATAGTTGTGTCTGTAGAGGAGGCTGATTTTCTGGTGGGTTTTTTGATTGCTGAGAGGATGTGGGAGTCTAATTTTAGGTTTTCATCGATGGTAATGCCAAGTAGCTTGGTACTAGGAACGATTTCAAGAGGGGTGTTATTGTGGCTTTTGATGGAAAATTGGACTTTGTGGAACTGGGAAGTTTTAGTGGGAGGAAATATCATTAGCTTTGCTTTGTTGGCATTTAGGGCCAAGTGATGCGATTGCATCCATGATTCAATTTTGGAGAAGGCTGTTTGGGTATTAAGTAGAAGTTTGGAGGGGCAGAAGTCTGAGCAGATGATAGTGGAGTCATCTGCATATTGGATGACTGAGGCTTCAGGGATGGAGAGGTGAAAGTTGTTAAAGAATAAGTTGAAGAGCAGAGGGCCAAGTACTGATCCTTGGGGAACTCCTGTGGGTGTAGGTAAGAAAGGGGAGGTTGACTCTTTCCATTGTACAGCCTGCTGGCGCGTGGAAAGGTAGCTGGAGAACCAGTCTAGGGTTGAGGGAGATAGATGCAAGTGTGAGAGCTGGGACAGGAGGAGGGAATGGGAAATAGTGTTGAATGCCTTTGAGAGGTCAAGAAAAAGAGAAGATACGTATTTGCCACTCTCACATGCTAGGTTGACTGTTTCGAGGAAGGAAATGAGGGCTGTCATGGTGCTGTGGCCTGGGCGGAAGCCGTGCTGGGTGTGAGAGGGGAGTTTGTGCTGGATTAGGTAGGGCATGAGCTGGGAGTGGATGGCTTTCAAGTAGTAATAGAATTTTGCTTCCTGTAGATCTACTTAGTCAACTAGCTTACAACATCAAAAGGATTAAACTGAGACAGTGCATCAAATAAATGCTTTTTAGTGACCAGGAACAGTTTTAGACTAGATGGATCCCAAGGAGAGAGGTTGACAATAGGAACTCCCTTCTGAGATGGATCAGTCCCCTTATACAGACCCTGGAAATTTTGAGGGTCTAGTCGTTTTGTGCCACATTTCATATCTTATTTGTGAAAGACTTCTGGCTTACTTTAAGGAAGTCTGTAAATGCAACTTTTTATAGGTTCCTATGAGATTACTAAGTTAATGGCTTAAAATCCCTTACAAGCCTAGCCATTATTACCAAAATATTACCGATTTTTCGATCCCTAAGGGCTATGCCTTTGAGTATTTTACAGACTGCCCCTGTCCATAAGGGACATAGGCACCACCCCAGGAGTGAATTTACCATTCCCCTTCCATTGATTCAAACTGCATTTGAAGATGATCAGGGAAGTGCTCTGCTTTACGTGAATAGGAAACCTTTTCCAGAGAAGGGGTAATCTCTGAGACACATATCTGTCTCTCTACCATGTTTTGTTCATGTTACAGAGAAGGTTTAGCTCTATAGATCAGTTGCCTCTCGTGCATTTTGTCTCGTGAATGTTTAACAGTTACATCAGGGCTGATTTTGTGAGTGCCATGTAGATTAGGCATAGATCACTCCTTAACAGTCAGTAGAAGACAAAGTAAAGGGATAAGGCTTTTAGTCTGTCTATGTAGGACATGTTTTTTTGTAAGGAACCTCTGAGGCCACTCCAGCTGTTGCAAGTGCCTGGCCAAGTACATGCCAATAGGTGCATTTTACTGGATTATTGGTCTGATGAGGGCCGAGTACAGTGGGACTGTAACTTCCTTGGATCTGGATGCCATTCCTTTACTTATAAGCTGTACCAAATAGGAGGACTTCCTCACCACTGTGGACATGTGGCGGACAAAGTTCAGGTTATTATCTATTTGTATACTTAGATCTCTCACCTCTGAGTCCACTGTTAGAAGTGTGCTATTAATGATGTAATATGCAGGGGTATTTGACTTCCCAAATGTTATGATTATGCATTTTTTTCCATTTAGTTTTAGGCTATGGCTCTGGCACCAATCATTTGTCTGAGTCACACCCTTTTAAAGGATATCTACATCATTGGGGGATTCAGTGATTGGCCTCAGTTTGCAGTTGTGAGTAAACTTAGCCAAAGGCTTTCTACATTAGCGTTGACTTCAGATAAGTATGTTCTGAACAGGAGAGGTCCCAGCACTGAGCTCTGTGGCACACCCCTAGTAAGTGGCCTCCTGCTGGATTTGGATTCACCCTTTCTAACAGTGTGTCCTGTCCGTGAGCCATTTGGCTATCCATCTGGTGACATAAGGGCAGTTAGCCTAGTACTAATCTATGAACCTATAAGGATTTATACCCAGTTTTGTGAGTTTTTTCTATAATACCCAAGTGGGAAATTTTCATATTGCCTTAGGCAGTGTGCACCATTTTACCCTCATCCATAGCCCTAGTGACGTTCTCAAAGAAGCCCACCAGACTGAGCAGGCATGACCTGCCCTTGACAAAGCCGAACTAGGTCGGTTGCAGTGTTTGGAGGTTTTCTATGTCATTATTTATCGGTTCCATGATTGTTCTCTCCATTGTATTGCATATAATACTAGTCAAACTTATGGGTTTGTAATTTCCTAGGCCTGTTGATGGTCTCCCATTATGCAGAGGGATGACTGTTGCTCTCCTCCATTCCACAGGGACAAAGCCAGTCTGGAGGCTGTGGTTAAATAGAGATCCTTATGGGCCTGATAGATCTTTTTTCAAGCTATTTAAGAGGCATCCTTGGGTACTGTTGGGACCCATTGAAGCTGTGCTTTTAGCTTTAGAGAATGCAGTGGTGACATGTTCTTTGGTGATAACTGGTAGAAGAATTGTGGAGGGTATTTCTTGGGGTTAACCAGAGGTGACAGTTGAGTTGAGTTTATTGGCCAGCAGATTTGCTATATCTTACGGCTGAGTATACGTGATGCCATCTACAACTAATTCCACATATTTTTTGATGTTGCCCTTAAGACTTTGAACACAACTGAAAAATGTTTTATGGTTATCCTTAGCTTGGGAGGCTATTTTTGCCTCACAATTTGCTTTTGAAAACTTGAACAGTCCACTGATTTGCTTATTTAGACTAATGAGGGCATATTTTCTCTGTTGTGCACATTGCCTCTTACTTCTAGACCAGATTTTCTTTCTTTTGATGTACAACCTGTTTATACTAGGGGTCCACCAGGGTGGTTTGTTTTTGTGATTTGTCCTAGATTTATCTTGGTCTGGTACTGCTGTTTTCTTTGCAATTGTTTATATAGTCACATAATTGCTTTTGTGTATGCCTCCACACAGGCTTCTGTGTTTTCTGGGATTGGGGGAGCTTGAAAACTAGGTATGCCATCGCTTAACAGGAGGTAGTTTGCCTTAGAAAAGTTTGTAAAGGTTTTGGGGTTAGGTGGGGGTTTTAGTTTTATGTTTATTTTAAGGGAGACTGCTTTGTGATGTGATCTAACCAGTGAGGACATCACACACTTGGGGGGGGGGGGGGTTGGAACAGTCTGCTATATTTGTAAGTACCAGGTCTGGGTTGTTTCTACCACTAGTGGGAGTGCAGAATAGCTGCTCCGGGGCATATGCATTTGCAAAGTCTAAAAATATTTGAACCTGCATGTTAGTAGTCATGTATGCTTCCCAGTTAATGGATGGGTGTTTGAAATCCCTCATGAGTGTGGTATTGGGCTGAATGGTAAGTGATTGTAATAAATTCATGTATGATGTATGGGTTTCCTGGTTCATGGTGGGGAACCTGTAGCTAGCAAGAATAATAGTAATGGATTTTTCCTATGATTAGTTGGACATGGAATAGTTCAAGCATGTCATATTGCTTGACCAGTCTTGAGGTATGCCTGTCCTTTATGTAGCTGGATACACCTCACCTTTTGCACTTTCATGGGTGATCGGAACATGTGAAAGGCATTATAGCCACACATTGGCTGAGTGCTTTCCATGGCTCTGAACCATGTTTCAGTAATTGCACAGATGTCAACATTCTCCAAGGGGAGTAATGCTTCCAGGGAGTGTAGTTTCTTGTTGACACTCGTAGCATCGAGCATTAATACCTTTAGCTTATCCTGAGCAGATTTTGCAGTGTTGGAAGGCTTGTCGGCAATGTGTTAAAAAGGAATTAAGGGGTGGATAATGTTTTGGCGAATATACAAAAACCTAATGGTGACAGGTGAAGACCATCCCTGACAAAGCATCATGGCCGGTCAACCATATTCTCATAGGCTGACAAATATTAAACCCCTTTGGAGTGACACTAGTAGCTAAGCCAATTATTAAAGTCAATAATTTTCTTTTGGTATTGTGGCATTATCCTTGGAGACCGTAGAGTGCTGCTCAGTGCTAGGCTCATATCTGCCTTTGACACATTCTGAAAGCTCAATCATGTCTCTCTTCATATAGTCCAGAGAAGTACGACTCAGGTAATTTACACCTGCACAGACTATAACTTAGTCATACTGGTATTTGGGGTTTGGTGACCTGACTGCTTGCATGATCTGGTGAATCCCGGCCCCTGACCTGCAACTAACTGTAACCTTTTTTCTCATCCTGCCTGGTGAGAGGGATATCAGTGTCTCACAATGGAGTCTCTTGTGACCAAAATATTGTGTTTGGTGTTGTGCCTTATGGCCTTAGTAGTTGAGACAGAATTAGATATGGTTTTATGTGTTGTAGTAGGAGTTGCTTTGTTTCTTTGCATGCAAAGATTCTGAGGACTACATCTGAGAGCCCTTTGAGGTTTAGTAAAGTTGCATATGAGCATCTGTTTAAGTGCAGTGAGTGTTGTGCGTATGTTGCTGACAACCTGTTTGGCAATATTTGTGCCTGTATGAGAGAGTCTTGCCTCCAGTGACATTGTGTAACTACATCTCTCACATACTGTATTCATCTTCTTCTTCTCTTCTCTTTCGGCTGTTCCCATTAGGGGTCACCACAGTGGATCATCTGTTTCCATTTCTTCCTGTCCTCTGCATCTTGCTCTTTCACACCAACCACCTTCATATCCTCTCTCACCACATCCATAAACCTTATCTTAGGCCTTCCTCTTTTCCTCTTTCCTGGCAGCTCCATCCTTAGCATCCTTTTTCCAATATACCCATCATCCCTCCTCAGCACATGTCCAAACCAACATAATTTCGCCTCTCTGGCTTTGTCTCCAAACTGTCCAACCTGAGCTGACCCTCTAATACACTGATTCCTAATCCTGTCCACCCTCATCACACCCAGTGCAAATGTTAACGTGTTTAACTCTGCCACGTCCAGCTCTGACTCCTGCCTTTTTGTCAATCCCACCATCTCCAACCCATATATAAATACTGTATTCATCTTTTTCAGAATTAAGTGGCTGTCAGTGCATATAAGGCAGTTGCTATATTGCCTCAGGATGCCCATGTCCACTAGATACAGAGATAGCACAAACATGCCTGTCCATGATTGCAGGTCCTTAATATATGCTTTACAATGGAAAGGAGTGGGGGGTGTTTGCAACCAGATGAGGGATGGGTGCTTACTTAGTGTAATCTACAGCTAACGTATTCAGTGATGCTGCCCAGTGAGCAAACCAGTTGTTCTTTGAGCAGAAATAGTTTGTAAGTGCTGTAATAATATAATCTAGAGCTAACTAAGTGTGACAGTGCTGCTCAGTTTACAAACTAGTTCCTCCTTGAGTAGCACGAGACTGTGGAAAATTTCAGAGGTAGTTTGTATAGGGATATATATACAGGACACCACTAACAGCCACTGTGTGAAGCAAACATGAACCTTATATGTAAGCACAAAAAACAAGTTTTAAACTACGTATGCCCAATGGCCATTCAGATAAGGACACAATAAGCTTTGTACCAGCAATTCCTAGCTTAAATAGGTAAAATCAGCCCTCTCTTAAGGCAAGAGTGCAGACTTTAACTCTCTTAATGCAAAATGACTAATTTGGAGCCCACGTTTTAGGGACCACCAAAACAGATAGCTAAAAGCTCTGAATATAGTAGATACAGTGTATTTAGAGTACTGCAAATGCAGAACAGCAGCCCTTAATAGCAGTGGAAAAATGCAATTTAAAACTCTAAGCGAGTGCAGGTAAAACAATAAATAGCACAGAAATAATTGAAAATGTAATAAAAACAAAGACTAAAATGCAAAATAATACTCAATTTTTCTTGCCAAGGATGGCTTCAAATGCAAGCAAAATCTCTCAAACTCTGCTGTGGTTGCCAAATGCTGAGCAGCTTTGGATAACTGAGGCAAGTCTCAAGCAAACACAAGGCTTATGTACAAGCAGTCAAAAGCAAGTTTTAAACTAGGTATGCCCACAGGCCAATCAGGTAAGCACACATTAATAAAGGCAATATTGGCGCTCTTTCAGAAACTTTGGCTTAATATGTTAGTGGAGAATGAGGCAGACACAGAATGCAAATTTAAGCCGATACAAGATAAGTAGAATATAAAAGCACTGAAACACAAACTGGAGCAGAGACAATTCTCTCACCATTGACCACCTTCTATAGTTTAAGGCATCAGACTATGCAGAAATTTACCAGTAATGCTGTTTATGGAAAAATGCAATAATAATTGACAAATCCTCAAAATCTCTCAGAAATGCACAGTTCTGTCACAGCTGTGAATTAAACTACAAGACAATGGGCCAGCGGGGTTTAAAATACAAATAGCTTGTACAAGTAATTCTACCTGTATTAATAGAAGTGCAGAATAATGCAGAAATACAGTCTTCCCACAACTTCTAATAAAAATGCAAGACTAATGTGCCAGAACAAACTTAAAATTGCAAGTAGATGGAACAGAATAGAAAGTACAAAGTATTATTACCACACAGGTCACCAAGTGCAATTCAAATATTAAGCAGAATTGAAATAATTAAAATGTAATTCTCTTTCCTTTTTTGAAAAGCTAATTACTCACAGTTCCACACCTTTCCAAATCTCTATAATGGTCAAACACAGACCCCCTTAAATAGCATCCCTCTGCAGTGCTGCCTAATACTTGTCTGTCTTTATATTATTATGATGTCTGATAATGTAACTGCAGAATTGTAAAGAATATGTTGCATCCCACCTTTATACCACATCAAGCTTTGAAATAATGAAGTTTGTTTCTGTGTGTGTGTGTGTGTGTGTGTGCGTGTGCGTGTGTGTGCGCGAGCGAGTGTGTGTGTAAACACACATACCTTGGTAAGGGAAGTTGGTTTTATCCTATGAATGTTTAGAGGATAACCATAATTTGAGTATGTTAAGGTTCATATGCTCAAAGATAGACCGATACTAGGTAAGTAGTAGGGAAGACCATATAGGAATCAAGTTAAATAAATCAATGTACCCTACCCTTGAGTTCGCTGTGTTTCAGTTGTACTTGCCGCTTTTTCAAAGAGAGCTGTGCAGGCTGTGCCAGGGATGACTTTATGAAAGCCTACCTAGTCATCAAGAGTGCCCTTAAAAATGGGTAGGGTACAATTTTCTCGGATTATGTTAGAACCTGTCCTGCCATCAAGCTGTACTTATTTGCTGATGGAGAGTAAGGTCCTGTGTGTGTGTGTGTGTTGCAGGGGGGGTCAAATAGGGGTGGGCCTTTCATGGCATGAAAGGTTAAGTATTTATAGAGCACCCCTGCAATACCAGGCTACAACTCTTACCACACTTTTCGGCCACCAAACCAGGACCGAAACACTAAATGTGGAGGAGTGTCCATATTCACCAAGGATATTCACACCACCAGGCTAGTTGCCCAACACAATGCGTCTGAAATTTTCCAGGTGCAACTAACACTAGGTAAGACTGCAATCCAAATTGTAGCTTGCTACAGATCCTCCACCATGCCCCAAGATTCTTACTACACCTTTCTAAACATACTGGAAAATATTAAGATATAACCAAACACCCTAATAATGGGTGATTTCAACTACCCTGCCATTAACTGGGAAAACTACTCGTGTACCAGCACCTTTGCCCAACGGTTCCTGGAATTCATAAATTCCAATGCACTGGATCAACTAATCCATAGTCCCACCAGGGGCTCCAATATCCTAGTCCTGGTCGTTACCAACATGGGAAATCAATGCTCCACACCTATGGTCACCCCCTCATTGTTCAGGTCTGACCATAAGCTAATCACCCTTGACATCCACATCCCTCCCCCACCCCCCCAGTAAGGAAACCTCCGTAAAAAACTTCTGCAAAGCCAACTTCATGCTACTGAAGTCAGAAGTGACAAACTTCATGACACCCATGTAGACGGGAACTGAAAGTTCAACTGCTGAATACTACACTAAGGCACTGTGCAAGCACATCCACTTGTGCATGAATCGTGCCATCCAAATAGAACCAAGATGCTCTCAAAAAAGGAAGCCAATCTGATGGTCCACTGCCATAAACAAACTTTACAACAAAAGGAAGAAACTGTTGATGAAAAGAGGAAAATCCCAGGATGCAAAAACTCCCTTACCAGCCTCAGTAAGAAGCTGAAATCCCTCATAAAATCCTCAAAAGCTAGTTACGAAAATAAAATTGCCAAAGATTCCAAAGATAACCACAAGTCATTCTATAGCTATGTAAAGAATCTAAATGGCAATGCTCAGATCTGCTCTGAGCTACAACAGAATGGCATTAAATATACGCATCCCAAGGATATTGCCAGTGTCCTGGCAGATCGATTCAGTGACATCTTCACCCCCCTCTCACCCCCTAAATGGCCCATCTCAATACCAAAAGATTGCCAGATTCCAGTAATAACGGCCGCACAGGTAAAAAAAAAGCACTCTCCAGAGCTAAGAATACAGCATCCATGGGGCCAGATGACATCCCGGGCTGTGTACTACATGAACTACAAAATGAACTGGCACCTCACCTAAGTGTCATGTTTAATCATAGCCTCACCTCGGGCTTCATGCCCACTGAGTGGTGCACAGCTACAGTTATCCCACTCCACAAGGGGGATCCACCTTGGATCCTGGGAACTACCGCCCCATCATTCTGATGAGCCTGATCTGCAAGGCCATGGAACATATCATGGAACTTATGAACAAAGACATTGGCAAGCTTCAAACACTGGACCCCACCCAGTTTGGGTTCGTGAAGGACCAGTCTTGTCTCCTGAACCCAATTGACTTCTTCGAATTAGTCTCCAGAGCCGTGGACAAGGGTAGGGTAAGGTGGTCCACACAGCCTATCTGGACCTCGCAAGGCCTTCAACACCATCCCCCACTCTGGAATCATAGATAAACTTACTAAGCTGGGCATTAATCCTTACGTCACTCGATGGGTTGCCAACCCACACTTTAAAAGTAGCCAACTCCAAATCCAGCTCCAGACAAGTGACAAGTGGATACCTCAGGGTTCAGGCCTGGGACCGCTGTTGTTTGGCATCTACTTCTCTGAAGTATAGGTTAACACTAAGGGACTCTGGCTAACAGAGTTCCCAGATGACTGCAAACTGGGAGCCATTATTGAATCCCCAAATGATGTGGATACTCTACAAAAGGGCCTTACAGAAACAGATGCTTGGTGCCAGAGCCATGGGCTCAAGCTCAATGCTAAGAAATGTATAGTTATCCCCTTTGGGAAAAAACATGTACTCGTGAATTACCACATAGGTGGCAGTACACTAAACACCGAAAGTGTGATAAGAGACTTAGGGACACATGTGGACAGTGGTGTCACCTTCTATAACCACATTGCCACAACAGTCAGGAAATAATTCTATGTGGCACACCTCATCACTAAGGGCTTTTCATGCAGAAAAAAGGAGGTCGTTGTCCCACTGTACTCATCCCTCTTTAGATCCATTATAGAATACAACACCCTGTTTGGTGTGTACCTCTCAAGACATCTGCAACAACTGGAAAGGCCGCAGAAATACCTCACTAAAAGAATCACAGGCCTGAAGCAGATGCCCTATGCTGACCGTCCCAAAACTCTCCAGCTATATTCTTTCACATATCGTCTACTCAGAGGCGATCTCTGCTTAACATACAAGGCCATGTCAAACCCAGAGCTGTTGGACATGCTTCACTTAAAGAAATCCCAATCCCTCAGAGCTACACGCTCCAGGGATCTAAACCTTGTCATCACAATGAACAAAACATGCTGAAGGGATAGGTTCCTGACCCAGAGACTTCCCAGACTCTGGAATAGACTGCCCATACATGTCAAGTAGAGCGCCTCTTTGGCCCTCTTCAAAAGGAACCTTGCAATTGGATGGGAGATGGGAAATTCACCCCGGGGATCATGTCAGTTGCCCTGCTAGACAGGGGTCCAGGGAAGTAAATATTGTAGGAAGAAATAGCCAGGGAATTGTTATGGCTAGGCTTGTATAGGCCCTAGGGCCGATAGCTTAGTACCAACCAATGAACCACTATGAAAGGAGTCTTTAGGGGAGTGAGAACAGAGAGAGAGAGAGAGAAGACAGATGGTCTGTTTGGGTATCTGAGAAACATGTTATCTGATTTTCTTGGTCAAAAATCTGTGTAGTCTCTTGAGTTGGGGATTATTAGAAAAGTAAAAAGTACATGACAAAAGGAGACATATTCGGTGATGAGCCTGATAGGGAATGAGACACTAACTTCTGTTCTGTAGAAAATGCTTTTGGAGATTAACTGGGAAAAATATATTGATTTTCAAAATACAGGGGGATGTGATGGTCAAATGGTAGTGTGTTAATGTGGCTGCTCAGGTCTGTCATAACTTTGTCAGTTTGAAGGAGGGTGTCCCTGATGTATGATTTGGAGAATTTGTTATCAAATAGCAGCACACTGCACTTCTTAGCATTTTGTTTGAGGTTGTAGTCAATACAGCAGGAGTTGGCATTGTCAAGCCCCCTCTTGGAATATCTGAGTGCCCATAGGTGAGCTGACAATTGCTCCCAGTTTGCAGTTATCAAACTTAGCCATGAGCAGACCTTAGACTGAACCTTGCAGGATATCATTAGTGATAGCCTTGGGTTCAGAGAATGCATTTGGATATCCACTGGGAGAAAATAAGGTTTTATGTTGTTTTTGTTAACTTGGGAATAATACTTGGGTAGGGGATTGGATCAAATGCAATATGTATGAATGGCTGTTGTCCACGGCTTCACTGACCATTTTGAAGATGTTAACCATGTATAAGATACAGGACTTACCCTTGCAAAATAAGTTCTAGAGCCTGAGGATTGTCTGACCAATTTAATGAATCCATATATATGATATTTTTCGTAGCCTTAAATGTAATTCTGGTATGGCTAATATGTCTGTAGTTGCCTGCATCAGTGGTGGGGCTGCCCTTATCAGTGGCATCGCTTTGGCAGTTTTCCAGACATTAGAGGAAATCCTTAGAAAGGCTGATGTTAAAAATATTAACAAAATATTCAGATAGACTGTAGTTGTTATTAAGGAAGTAGTCTGGTACATTTTTAGGACCCATGGATGCAGGCATTCTTGGCTTTGAATAGGACTGACCGTGCTTGATTATGGGTGATTTTGGTATGGAAGCATTTGAGGAATAGAGAGAGAACAGCAGCGTGCATTGGTGGTATGAAGTTGTAGCTAAATTTATCCCCTAGGATATTGGCTATTGGCTTGGGATCAGATTCTGTAGTTTTGTCATAAATAAGCTCAGAATATTGCTTATTATTTTTTTAACATAGTGGAAGATGATGATATGATTGTTTTAGCAAGTTTAAATTTGTATTCAGACTGACATGTTTTAGTAGTACATATGAAGATGTTCTTCGTGTTTCACTGTTGCAGTTATTACATAGCAGGCACCGGCTTCTGAGGGTGTATTCAGGCCTACAGACTTGCATATTAAACTGACCCCACCTTCAATTCTAAGGCCTAAATCTCGATCTATGTGTAAAAAAACGATGCCCAGGCCACATATTCAGGCCCCTATGCCTAAAAAACAAATGATCAAAATGGCTGAAGATCTAATTACTCTAATCAGGGGTAGTCAACCCCCCCCCCCTTCTAAGAGACCTAGGGCTGAGCTTGACTATGAATCTTCTCATCAGGACTCTGTTTCTTGTAACTCTTCTAATGACCTGGATTTGCCCATACCTACTTATGAGGATTCTGATGCAGAGAATTCCATTCCCTCTGCTTCCCCCCTGATGACTTTTCTTTTGGGGAAATTTTGCATACCTTAACGGAGTATTTCCACTGGGAAAGTCAGGAATTATCTGATTCAGAAAAGAGGCTTAGGGATTTTCTTCTTCTACCTCAGCATAGGCCTTTGGCTATACCTCCTGTACTAGACATTGTTGGTGTTTTCGGAATCCAGTATGGCCCCTGATTCCCTGCCTCCAGCTCCTAGTAAACCTGACAGATACTACAGGGTTCCTGAGTCCCACAAGTTCCTTTTCACAAATCCTGTTGCAGATCCTGAAACCATTTCTCAGGGGGTCTAAGGGCATTAAGGCTTCTACTGCTAAAAATCCTACCCCTTCTGATAGAGACTCCAGGGCGCTGGATAGATGGGGTAAAAAGGTTTATACTTCTGCAACCTTGGCAATCAGGGCTTTAAACTGCCAGTTCCATATGTTAAAATATCAACAGCATATTACTGTACTGCTTAAACAAAAAATTATGTTGATTTCTGACTGTGTGGAAAATAAAGATTTACAGGATTTATTGCATTCTGCTGAACAAGTTGGAAATTTACTTTGCAATGTGGTTTTGATTCTTTAGAGGCCTCTTGCAGGGCTGCTGTTACTGAGTCTGTACTTAGAAGGCATGCTTGGCTTAAGTAGCAATCTCTGCCTGATCATGTTAAAGCAAAATTGTTGGATGCTCCTTTAAATCAGGACTGCCTGTTTGGCAATAAGGCTGAAGAACTTTTAAAAAAGATTGAAGATAAAGGTAAATCTATGCAAACTGTAAAAGATTCCTTACAAGTACAACCTCCAAGATTTAGTAGGCACTGGCCTACTAAGAATTGGTCCTTTCCACCTCCTTCCAGATCCTCTCAAGCCAGACCCAGACATACCAAAAGCACCGGGTTTCAGTCCCAGGGGACTCTCAAAACTAAGCCATGGGTGGCCTCCACTTCCAAATCTGGAAATAACAAGGCAACCCCCCCCCCCATGGTAAACAGTCTCAATGACTTTCCTTTAAATTTACCAAGCACTTACCTTTTAGCCGCCCCTTTGGCGGGAAAGATTGCTCTTCATGCAAAAAACTGGGAACTCATAACACAGGACAAATGGGTTTTAAATATAATGTCCCAGGGATACAGATTTCATTTCCACACTTTGCCAACACCAAACGGGTGGCCAGACCTGCCCCCAAATCAGTGGACAAAGGCTCAAAAACAAGTACTTTCCCCCTTAAGCATGGGGGCTATCCAACCGGTACCAGAACAGGAAAAGGGACAAGGTTTCTACTCCAGGCTTTTCCTGGTACCCAGAAAAGACAAATCATGGTGTCCAATTCTGGACCTGTCTACTCTAAACACCTTTCTGGACATTCCAGAATTCAAGATGCAGACTCTTCACCAGTTACTTCCTATGCTAGGCAAAGATGCCTGGTTGGCAACTCTAGATTTAAAAGAAGCATACCTGCACATCTCAATCAGGGAATTTTGCAGAAGAAATCTACGCTTCAAAGCAGGCTACTTGCAATATCAGTTCTCTGCACTGTCCTTTGGCTTGTCTATTGCACCCAGGGTATTCACAAAGTGCCTGGCTCCAGTAATTGCATTTTGCAGGCAAAGAAATATTCAAATATGTACATACCTGGACGATTGTCTAATTCAGGCAGAAAACCAGGGCGTTCTGCTAAATCATCTGGCGTTTGTAAAAAAAAAGGTTCTAACTTGTCTGGGGTACACCATAAATGAAAATAAATCACAACTGGTGCCCTCTCAACAGATTACATTCCTGGGGTGCAAGCTTGAATACAACTGACCAGATGGCTTTCCTCACACCAGAGAAGCAAATTCATTTGGTAACTTACTTCAAACAAGTGGCCACAAAAACCCTGCTATATCTGCAAGACAAATACTGCAAGCCTTGGGGTTCATAGCCTCCTGCATTCTTCTAATACCATATGCAAGACTGCATATGAGGAAACTACAGTGGTACTTAAAAAGTCTATGGAGTCAACATTGTCACAGCCTGGAAACAATGATTCCTATCATACCTTGCCTACGCCTGGAGTTCCTATGGTGGGCAGAAGCCTGCCACCAAAACAAGGGACTGCCATTCACACTACCCCCTGCCGCCCAAACTCTAACTACAGATGCATCACACTATGCATGGGGGGGGCTCACCTGGCAAGGAAGTGCATTCAGGGCAAATGGAACCCAAGTCAAATGCACCTACATATCAATCAAAAATAAATGTTAGCTGTATAGAATGCTCTGACAGCCTTCAAGGACTACATTCTTCCAGGACAACTAATGATAAAGACAGACAACGCCACGGTTATGTGGTACATAAACAAGCAAGGGGTACACATTCCTACCCCCTCTGCATACTAGCCATGGCATTGTGGAACATGGCCTTGAGCTACCAAGTGCACCTTACAAGCTCAATTCCTGCCAGGAAAATTGAATACACTGGCAGACGGACTAAGCAGAAATCTCATGGACCCACACGAGTGGAAACTGGAACCACGGATTTTCTACATATTGACAAGCAAATGGGGTAGCTTAGACATAGATCTATTTGCCCCCAGAACTACCAGTTGAACAAATTTTGCACAAGTACTCCCCACAAAAAAGCCTGTAAAGTGGATGCTCTGTCCTTCAGCTGGAAAAAAACTATCAGTCTACGCCTTTCCTTCTCTGCCTCTACACTGCAAAGTTCTGCTAAAAGTCAAACAGGACAAGCCAAGAATGATTTTAATTGTTCCAGACTGGCCATTTCAACACTGGTACCTGCTCCTGCGCAGTGTGTCACAAATATCTCCATGGCACCTGCCTCAGACACCTTCCTTACTGTCTCAGCAGGAGAACCAAATTCTGCACCATCATCTTCCAGCATTTAACCTTGCAGCTTGGCTAATCACTTAAATTCACCCTTAGCATCCCTCAGTAAACCTGTGATGGATGTCATCTTGGAGGCAAGAAGACCTAGTACTAGAAAATCTTATGCTGACAAATGGAAAAGATTCTGTCCTTGGAAACAATCTTTAGGAATGAGCATAGCAGCGCCCAATTTACCTCAGGTTTTGCAATACTTAATTGAGATGCTTCACAAGGGCCTGTCTTTTTCCTCTATTAAAATCCACGCTTCAGCTATTTCAGCTCACTGTAACACAGAACCACCCCTCATTTCTCATTCCCTGCTCAAGCAGTATCTCAGAGGTGCAAAGAACTTGAGACCACCCAGGAGAGCTGCCTAGGACCTTAACTTGGTTTTGGAGAAACTCACTCTACCTCCTTTCGAGCCAGCTGCTACTGCAGACTTAAAATTTCTTTCTTGGAAAACAGCCTTCCTTTTAGCAATCACTTCAGCTAGAAGGATATCTGAATTACAGGCTCTTATGGCAGTGGAGCCTGTCATCATCTTTCATGTGGACAGGGTATCTCCTGAGGACCAATCCACCCTTCATGCCCAAGTTGGTTTCCACTGTGGCACTTAATCAGTCCATTCATTTGCCAACCTCCTTTCCCAATCCACGGAACAAAGGGGAATGGATTCTGCATTCCCTAGACGTGCACAGACAACTTAGATTCTACTGGGACAGAACTAAATTTAGAAGAAAATCTGAACAATTGCTAGTAGCATTTGCTGCTGGGGGCCCTAGGCGAAGGCTATTTCAAAACAAACCATTTCTAAATGGATAAGCCATTGCATTCATTTCTGCTATAAGCACCATGGAAAACTTATCTCCCAGGGGATCAGATCTCACTCCACCAGGGCTGCAATCTACTTCTGCAGCTTTTCTCAGAGGTGTTCCTACTAGGAATATTCTAGAAGCTGCTACCTGGAGTTGTGTACATACTTTCACCAAGCATTATCATTTACCTATTTTTTCTAAATCCAGAGCTGGCTTTGCCACTGCTGTATTGCAAGGCCTTATAGCTGGTCCTAATGCTGTATAAATTCCTCCTCCCAACCATAGCTGTGGGAATCTATCCAAATGTAATGACTGCAACAGTGAAACACGAAGAACATAGTACAGTTGTGTACACTTACCATAAATGTAGATGTTCGAGTGTATTCACTGTTGCTGTCCTGGTTACCCTCCCACCAACCCCCTGTTTTTCTCTGACTTTACCTCTGCTTTCTTTTACTATGCTTAAAAGCCTTTTTGGTATATTTGCTTTTGGTAGGAAGTATATTTTTGTGTTTTTAATGTTATTTGCTCCCCATTTGGGGTGCACCTGACATCTGGGGCAAGAAAAACTGATGTAATGGCATCAGCTGCATGTTTTATACCCCTGACAACCTGACGTCATGGAAGAAGGAACAGCAACCGATGCAGGACCGAAGACTTTGTTAATCAGGCCGACTGAGGGCAACCTGCCAGCAGATTACCCGAATGTAATGACTGCAACAGTGAATACACTCGAACATCTACATTTATGGTAAGTGTACACAATTGTACTTTCCTGCTGTCCTGTCTCCTGGCTTTATTTTTATGGTGTAGAGGTGGAGCCTTATAGATGGCAAGGAGTTTCTTCCTTTTATTGTACAATTTATTAATGCAAGAATTCCACAATAAGGGTATTTTCTCACATTCCCCACTTTATTTGGAGCAAATAGGGATGGCCTTCTCAATACAGCTGTTAATTACATTAGAAGTTAAAAGTGGCAGTTGTGGGAATGGGGTTGACAACAGTAGGTTTACTTATGAACTTCAAGTAGCTTAGTAGCATTCATAGGTTTGCTGTGAAGATATCCCTAAAGACTAGAGGATTTGTCGGAGTGTCACAGTTTTTAAAGATGAATTCAGATTTATGGTCATTTCTTAAATCTAGGAAATGCCGAACATGTTTATTACTAGTGGTATAGTTAGCCACTTGATGGCTGAGTGGATAATAGCTGAGAAGAATTGTGTTAAGTTGAGCAGAGATCTCATCTAGGAGATTTAGGCATATTTATATTCAATGGTTGGTACAGAGGGGGATCCATAATTAGCAGTGAAGTGATAGTTTTATTAAGAGCCATTTGGACCTCTGGGGGGATTTGTCTTGAGATGATGGGATTTCAGATAAATACAGAGACTCCCATAGAGTTTTCAGTGGCGCTAAAGGAATGATAGACATTAAACCCATGTGTAGTGTGCATGCTATCAGTGCACTGAAATAAGGTTTCAGTAACTATGCAAATATGAATGTGCTTGAGAATCAGGAGGATCACAAGTTTAGTAATCTCTTTGTTCAGACTCTAGTACTGAGCAGCACCACCTTAGTATAGTCTGATCTAGAATTCGCTATGTTGAGATATCCAGAAGATGGACTCTGCCCAAAGTCGACTATATGGTGGTAGCAAATGTTTTAGATGGTATACAAAAGCCATTGTGATAGAGGTATAAGTCATCCCTGACAAAACAAGAAGGTGTGCTAGCTGCTGCTTCCCATGCTAACACATAGAATGGCAGCAAGTGTCCAACCAGCTCTTAAGCCAATTATTTTATCTCCATCTGAGTGGAACGTGTGATGTTATGTAGTCCAATCTCGCCTACATTCTTACCCGTGGGTTCGGAGCCGAATATCGGCTCCGACTCAGCCAAACTTTTTTAGCTTGAAGTCTTTCTATTGGCCCAACTAAGATGGTATCCCATGCTGCACTGCTCTCTATCCCCAGATCTCATTTGCCACTCATGTAGCTCAGACGTGGTCTCACTCTTGGCTGTGGCTAAGTACCCTTTTTTCTTCTTTCACAGAGAAGTTGTTTGCAAAAAAACAATTTTAATAGCTATTGTGTGTGTTCTTGTCTGTATTGTGGAAAACTTGTGTTTTTTGATTGTTTATTCTGTGGTATCCCACTAGCTGTTTCCAACAGGCTAGGCCCATTTCAATTAGAGGACCTAGTCTGTCCCCTTGCTTTCCGTGTATGCTTAAAGTTTCCCAGGTCTAAAACCATTTAAATTAGAAGAATTAGTCCTCCCCCACTTCTGTTTGTGTCTGAGGATCATTTAACTTAGAGATCTTGTAGTATTCTGTATGTTGTAGGTTTTTCCCGCCTTGTGACTGTTTGACCGTTGGTCTGTTTTTCAGTGGTTAATTGTTTTTGGTTAACTATGTCAAAAGATACTAAGGAGCATAAGCCCTCAGGCTTCAAGAAATGCTCTAGGTGCAGTTATAAAATGTCCATTACCGATGGAGACACTGTCTGTGTGTATTGTCTGGGAGTGATTCATCTCCAGGAGTCGTGCAGCTTCTGTCATGCCTTTAGTCCGCAAGTTCTTCAGGAAAGGAAGAATAAATTTATTTTGAAGGGACTTCTGAAACCCTCCTTCGAGGAGGGTCTGGAGAGTGCTTCCAGCTCTAAGGCAAAATCCTCTAAATCAAAAAAGAGATCTCTGGCTCCATCAGTCTCCTCGGAGCCACCGGAGAAAATAGCAAAGTCTGCTTCGACATCCTCGGATCCATTGTCCTCGGGACCACAGGAAGTGTCAGTTGTTATGGAACCTGCTTCAGCTCCAATCTTCTTGGAACCTGTTCAGAGCCGATCGCCTAGCATTAGGCCAGTATCCCCTCCTTGCAGGTCCCCTTCAGAGAGGAGGTCTCGATCTCCTTCTCTATCCTCCAAATCTTCCAGGACCTTATCAGATGTGGTAGTCGATAGTGGTGCAGAGACTCCTTCAGTCACCGGTTCTGGCAAAATTGTTCTCAGCTCTGACCCAGTCGGCTCTGGAGCCGGTCCCTCAACCTGCTTTGATACTTCCTCCGAGCACATCTCAGCTTTCGGAGCCGGAGTGCTCGGCTCCATGTGATGTCCCTAGGTCGGTTCCGACAGCCCCTCCTGCCTTATCGGTGCCAACATCAGCTCCGACCCCGTTGGCACCGTCCATGGGATTCAGGACTCAGCATTCTTTGGCCAGACCCAAGGGAGAGACTTCGGGACACCTCTCTGCTCGTAGTCTCCCTCTCGGTGCTTAGGCGTGGGGAAGTTTGACTCCTGTCATGGCTTCGGAGGCTGGTCATTCTTTGGACTCGGGGGTGACCAGCCTTCGAGGCCATGCGGAGCGCATTGGCCAGGTCATCAGCGGCATCATGCGGGTCGGTCATTATGTCCCCTACTACACCGGTGCAGGTCTCTGATTGCCATCTGTCTCTAGACAGCAGAGCCCCAAGGTCTCAGGGGTACCTCCATGAGTGGTCCCCACATTTCGGAGGGCCCCTCAGAGTTTTTGCCTGAGGAACCACCCAGAAAGAAGACGTGCAAGAGGAAGCACATAGATTCCCAGGATGAGTCTCTCACATCAGACACCGACCTCGAGGAATCGGAGGGGTACCCTAAGTCATCCTCTGAGGATGTTTCTTTCTCTGACATCCTAGAGATTTTGAAACAAAGAGGTGACTGGCCATCCAAAGCCCCCTCCGAGGAGGAGTCTGTCTTCCTGAAGGCCTTTGGTGCTCAGCCCTCTGCCTCCTGGATATCTCCACCCTTAGAGCTTCTGGATTTGGTTTGTCGAAGGGTGTGGGAAACCCCTGACTCTGTGGAACCATTCCCCAGAAGACCCAATAAATTTTTGTCTGCTCCTCCTGATAAGGAATTTCTGTCCAAGGGAGTCCCTGTGGATGCCATGGTGGTGGCAGCTGCCACTCAGAAGGAATTAGCCGAGACTTCTTCCACCATCCACCCCCCTAACAAGGAGTCTAGGACCATGGACCGGTACGAGAAGCTTACCTTTTCTTCAGCGACCTTTACCTTGCGGTCACTGAATTATTTTTCACACTTTACACAGCTCCAGAGAGATCTCCTCAAGGAGCTTGGTGATACTCTCACGGGTAACGTTTCTGAGGTGGTGGCCCAGATGGTCAACGCTCAGATGACTACCCTCAATTCCATTGCAAACTCCTCCATGAGGCTAATCTCCTATGCAGCCGAAGGAGCTAGTAGGGCAGCAAGTTCAGGAGTTGCTCTTAGGAGGCAGGCCTGGATGCACCTTTGTCATTTCACGGAGGCCTTCAAGTATTCATTCACCAATGTCCCTTTTGATGGTTCCTCTTTGTTCGGAACCAAGATGAAAGACACGCTCACCAGGTGCGAGCAGGAGGGGAAAACTCTGTCTGCCGTAGGAGTCCATTTTTCCCTTCCCTCTAGGCCTTATCCCAAGGCCCAGAGGGGTGGCAAAATGTGGTTCAAGAAATCACAGAGGTTTTTTTCCCGGTGCACAGGGTGAGCCCCCCCTCCAGAGGCAGGGGAGGAGGTGGTTATTCAGGGAGATGCTGCCCTAGGGGCAGAGGAGGCCCCCGCAACTCGGGAGACCGCGATTCCTTTTGTGGTTCTCCCTACTGCCACTCCTGATGGGAGGCCCGACTGTGCGTTTCTGGAGCCAGTCGGGGGTCGAATCTCATTATACCTGGAGGCCTGGCAAGACATCACCCAGGACCAATAGGTTCTGCGAATAATTTCCGGAGGATATGTCATCACCTTCTCGTCAAATCCCCCTCCAATCAAGAAAATCCCGGATGTTCCACCCAGTCAAAGGGATTACGCAGCTTCAGAAGTTTCGAAGCTGCTAGAAAAAGGAGCCATCCAACATGTCCCCACAGACCAGATCGGATTAGGGACTTACTCCAGATTATTTTTGGTGCCGAAAACGACAGGGGACCTGAGACTCATATTGGATCTCAGTCAATTGAACACCCATGTGCAAAAGTCCAAGTTTCGAATGGTCACATTGCAGTCTATTCTCCCATTGTTGGGAAAAGAAGTGTGGATGTGCTCCATCGACCTCAAGGATGCTTACTACCACATAAAGATGGACAGGGCATCCAGAAGTCACCTACGCTTCCGGCTGGGATCCAGTCATTTTCAGTTTCGAGCCCTGCCCTTTGGTCTCACCACAGCCCCCAGGGTGTTTACTAAATGCATGGCAGTGGTGACTGCTTACTTGAGACGTCAGGGATTCCAAGTGTTTCGGTATCTGGACGACTGGCTCCTTACTGCCACCACCAGGCATCTACTACTTCAGACCAGGGATGCTACTATCAACCTATGCCAACAGTTGGGCATCACATTGAACTGGGAAAAAATCTGCCTTGTTGCCCTCACAGCGTGTCACCTTTATAGGTGCCGAACTAGACACCATCCTCATGCGGGCGTTTCTACCACAGTAAAGAATCAGAGTCCTACAACAAGTTCACACCTTGCTCCCTCTGAGAAGAGCGAAGGCAAGATGGGTCCTCCAACTGTTGGGGACAATGGCTGCTACGATTGTTAGTCCCTCTGGCAAGGTTACATATGAGGCTCCTTCAGTGGCTACTCTTGGTCTTCCACTTTCTCACCCTATTCTACTCACAGACAGGTGCAAACAGGATATCAGTTGGTGGCTTCGCACCGACAACCTGAATGCGGGAAAGCCCTTCGTTCCTGCGCCTCCGGTTGCCACAGTGACCACGGATGCCTCCCAGATGGGGTGGGAGGGCATTATCTAGGCAGGACAGTCCAAGGCACATGGCAAGAGCACGAGATGCATTTGCATATCAATGTCCTGGAGATGAGAGCTGTGCTACTAGCGTTGCAAGCACCTCAGAGTTTTCTTCCTCTCGTGACTATTGCAATCCACTCAGACAATATGTCAGTGGTGTGGTATCTGAACAAGCAGGGAGGAGCCAAGTCTTATCCCCTTTGCAGAGAGGCCATGTGAGTGTGGCTGTGGGCAGTGTCTTCCCAACTTTTTTCTTGTGGCAAAGCACATTCCGGGGAA
Source organism: Protopterus annectens (assembly GCF_019279795.1). NCBI lineage: Eukaryota > Metazoa > Chordata > Ceratodontiformes > Protopteridae > Protopterus > Protopterus annectens. Next base: position 365,669,028 of record NC_056740.1, read on the forward strand.
GTCCAGTGTGATCGCAGACAGGCTAAGCAGAGCTATTCTGATACCTTACGAGTGGTCCCTGAACTGTCAAGTTGCGGAACAGATCTTCCGCAGGTGGGGTCAGCCTTGCTGCGACCTTTTTGCCAGCCCCCTCAATGCCAAATGCAGCAGCTACTTCACATTGATCCCCCCTCAGGGGGAGTCACCCAGGGACACTCTAGTCCACGATTGGCCCTTCGGTCTACTATATGACTTCCCTCCGGTCCCCTTGCTGTCAAAGGTTATTCAGAAAGCGCAATCCTTGGGAAGCAGAATGATTCTGATTGCCCCACACTGGCCTCATCAAATTTGGTTCCCCTTTCTCCATCCCTATCTCATGGATGCTCCTTGGATTCTGGACCCACAACCAGACTTACTGACACACATGTCAGGGCAACTCCATCCCTCTCTTCGGACCCTCCGGTTGACAGCCTGGTTACTGCACTTCCATCATTAGTTAGGCTTCATCATTTTTCACCGGAGGTGGTTCATATTTTATCTTCCTCTCATGAGACCTCGACCAGGAAGATTTATTACAACAAATGGAAGAGGTTTTCAATCTGGGTGCATGCCAAAAAGATTGACCCTTACACAGCTCCAGTTTCGTCTGTATTGGAGTTCTTGTCTATGCTCTTTAACCAGGGTTCAGCGGCCGCAACCATTAAAGTCCAATTGGCTGCGATTTCTACCTTTCATGTGGCAGACAAGCCTAGCCTCATGGCACGACTCTGTAAGGCCTTCCTGAAGGGCACTTTGTTACTTCGTCCTCCGGTATGGGAACCTGTTATGCCTTGGGACTTAAACTTTGTTCTACAGGGTCTTACTTCACCCCCCATTGAGCCTGCAGCCACTTGCGATTTAAAATACTTAACTTGGAAGACTGTCTTTTTAGTAGCCATCACGTCAGCCAGATGCATTTCGGAGCTTCAAGCTTTATCAATCAAACCCCCTTATTTGATTTTTCATAAGGGCAGGGTTTCTCTCAGACTAAACCCCTCTTTTCTTCCCAAAGTGGCGTCAGTCAGTAACCTTAACCAATCTATTGAATTGCCAGTTTTTTCCCCCCAGTTCTCAAACAAGGCATAATTCAAATTTCATCAATTGAATGTGCACAGACAATTACGTTTTTATTTGCACAGAACGAAAGACCTCAGAAAATCTGATCAGTTGTTTGTTTCATTTTCGGAAAACAGAACTGGGTCTCGTCCAAAGTCATGTTGTCCAGGTGGATTTCCAGCTGTATTTTTTTCATTTATTCCTCAGGGGGTAAAGATTTACTGTTCCGGGTGAAGGCTCACTCTACTCGGTCTGCATCTACATCTACAGCTTTTCAGGCCAGATTGTCTATGGATGATATTTGTGCTGTGGCTACCTGGGCATCTCCTTACACCTTTGTTACTCATTACAAGTTGGATGTAGTATCTAGGGGCAGGTCTTCCTTTGGTTCCACATTGCTCAGGAGTATTTTCCACTGAGCCTCCCAGGATTTAGGTGCTGGGGATGCTGTCCAACGGGTAAGAATGTAGGCGAGATTGGACTACATAACATCAAGAAGTTATGTACTCACCATAACGTTCGATGTATGTAGTCCATCTCGCCTCACATTCTTACTTACCCCCCCTTCCCCCATCCTGGAGGATCTGGAGGTTAGGTCTAGTTTCTGAGCTCCCTTCATTCTTGGATTGTTCTTCCTTTCTTTAGGTGTTGTTATGCATGGAGAATGAGTGCTGGTGCTCGCAGCAAACTAGATCTGGGGATAGAGAGCAGTGCAGCATGGGATACCATCTTAGCCCAGCCAATAGAAGGACTTCAAGCAAAAAAAGTTTGGCCGAGCCGGAGCCGACATTCGGCTCCGAACCCACGGGTAAGAATGTGAGGCGAGATGAGCTACATGCATCGAACGTTATAGTGAGTACATAACTTCTTGTTATCATTAACCCTGAAATGAGCAACCACTAGGTTCTTTTTTTATAGCTATTGGACCTAAGTGTCTCCATCATATAACAAACCCCGGCACCTGCAAGACAGCTTACAATCACACACTCCTTTTCCAGACTAGTTAAGGTGAAGTTGGTGTGCCTAACTATAGAGTCACTAATAACTAGGATGTTACCGGAGACTGTGGAGTGCAGACTTTTTGGACCTTAAGGGCTGTAGTCAGCAGCCATGGTGATTCCTGGGTAGTATGTGTTAGTGATGGAGATGTCGTGGGTGTTCATGTGATAGTAAGGAAAAGATGGATGATGTCTCCTGTTATGATACCTAGGAGGCTTGGATAGGGATTTCTCACCTACCTCAGCATAATTTAGGGCAGCGGTGTTTTCCTGTGTGGTATGTGTGTGTGTGTGTGTGGGCCTTACCAGTTGTGAGATTACCCTTCAATCTGAACACTACCACTTGTAATGGAGATACTTAATGTAGAGTAGCAACAATAGGTTATTGCTAAGCATGAGACAGTCTCAAAGGTAACACCCAAATCCGCTCTGAACTGGTGGTCAGTAACACCCACATACACAAACACCATAGATATAGCCAACCTGCTGGCAGACAGGTTCAATGAAAGCTTCACCCCCTTGTCGCCCCATTAGTAAACCAGGACATCCCCAGCACCTGCTCCCTCCCCTCATCACCAGGGAGCATGTCTTTAATGCCCTCTCAAAGTAAAAAAATATAGTCTCCATGGGACCCGATAACATCCCTGGCTGTATCCTACGTGAGTTCAGGCAGGAGGTCTCAGCTCCATTAGACACCCTATTCAACCAAAGCCTGAGCACCAGCTTCATCTCAGCTGAATGGAGGACAGCTACTGTCATCCCTCTGCACAAAGGTGGAGTGTCCACTGACCCTGGCAATTATAGGCCCATCAGCCTAACTAGCCTGATCTGCAAGGCCATGGAATGCATTATCATGGACCTTATAAACAGGAAAACACTTGACCCCACACAGTCTGTTTTTGTCAAAGGGAGATCATGCCTGTTAAACTTGGTCAGCTTCTTCGAAACAGTCACCAAAGCCATGGATGAGGGGAAGACAGTTACCTTGACCTAGCCAAAGCCTTCAACACTATTCCCCACTCAGACATAATAGATAAACTCTTCCAGTTAAGCATCAACCTGTATGTTACCAGATGGGTAGCTAGCTGGCTCACTGATAGAACCCACTCAGTCAAAATGGGGGAAGCCACCCATAATGAGCCGTGTACCCCAAGGATCGGTCTTGGGGCCTCTGCTGTTGGGATATACTTTTCTGAGGTGCAAGCCAAAACCAGTGGTATGTGGCTGACCAAGTTTACAGATGACTGCAAGCTGGGCACTGTCTTAAATTCCCCTAGTGATATGAACATTCCCCAAGAGGGCCTTACCCAAACTAATGACTGGTGCTAGAAGCATGGCTTCAAATTGAATGCCAAGAAATGCATCATTATCCCCCTTGAGGAAAATGTCATCCCCACTGTTTATCACATTAATAACAATGTACTTAGCACACAATCAGTCATGAGGGACTTGGGCACCCAGGTTGATAGCTACCTGACTTTTGAACACCATGTTCCCTCCATTGTAGGGAAGGCTTTCTACATGGCCCATCTCATAAGTAAGGGTATTTCTTCCAGGAACAAGGCAGTCATAACACCCGTGTACTCCTCCCTTATCAGAGCCATTATCGAGTACAATGCCCCCTTCAGCATGTACCTTGCCAAGCACATACAGCAGCTGGAGAGACCACATAGGTTCCTGACCAGGAAAATCCAGGATCTCAAACACCTATCCTATACAGATAGGCTAAAAACCCTGTCCCTCTACTCAGTCTCGTACAGACTGCTCATAGGTGACCTGTGTCTGGCATACAAGGCCATCTCAGACCATACCTTGATAGAGTTGCTGCATATCCATAATTCAGACTCCATTCACAAAACCCCACGAAAGGCCTTAACCTGGTTTGTGACATTAATAGAACTTGTTGGCAGGATAGATTTGTGTCTCAAAGACTCCCCCACCTGTGGAATAGACTCCCTCTCCATGTCAAGCAGAGTACCTCTCTAGCCCTCTTTAAGAGGAACCTGGATGACTGGATGGGAAACAGAAAATACACCCCTGGGATCACACCTGTATCCCTGCTGGGCAGGGGAAACAGGTGTTGACTTTGAGGGAACATGGGCAAAATTCTTGGCTAGGCTTATAAGGGCCTCCGGGCCAATAACCTAGTATCATCCTGTGAACCTATGAGATCCCCATGCTGGCAGACATAGGTGATAGACAAACTAAACTAATACACTGATGAGTAGTGGTTTTGATTGAGTAATGACAAGGTAGGCTAATGGTCTAGTATGAGTAGGGTACTGGGTGACACAGACAGGGAAAAATACTTTGTTAGCAGCAGGCACAAGGTTGAAAACTCTTAGTTTAAGGGAATGTTAAGTTTCTGCAATTAAGAATTAAAACTTAGTTAAAGGGAGTACTAGTTTTCTGCAGTTACAAGGTTGTAGTTTAAGTTGAATGAAGTGCTGATTTTTTTTTTTTCAGCTGCAGTACAGAAATATCTTCTGTAAGTTCAGCACAGTATGATTTACTGTTGGGTTTAGTTATTGAATCCAGGGTTCAGCAACTATGCAGATATGAATGTGCTGGAGAGCCAGGAGAGTCACACATTTAAGAATATTTGTTCAGACTTATAGCACTGAACAGCACTCATTTATGTGGTTAATTGTTTGCATTTGAGTTTTTGTTACAAGAACACTGTACATCACCTTGCAGTTACACTGATTAATAGTTGGACAAATTTTAACTTAAATTTCATCCTTGTATTTGCAGAAACTTAGTAATCCATTTAACTAAAAGTGTTCAACTCATTTGCAGAATCTAGCTAACGTACAAGAAACACCAGTAGAGTGACAGTTATTATCAGTAACCTTGGAGTAGTAGCAAGGACAATTAGTCTGTGCAGCTGTAGGGTGATGCAGTGTTCTTGTAAAAATTCAAATGGAAGCATTTGACCACAACACTGAACAGGATGGTATGTAAAGACTGAATGTGATGAAAAAATGTGGACAACCAACCATGTACAAGTATTATGATGTTCTTCGTGTTTCACTGTTGCAGTCATTACATCTGGGCAATCTGCTTGCAGATTGCCCTCAAAGTCTTGGGTCCTGCGTCGGTTGCTGTCCCTTCTTCCATGATGTCAGGTCGTCACGGGTATAAAACATGCAGCCAACGCCATTACATCAGTCTTTCTTGCCGTGCGGTGCCCAAAGCAGAAGCAGTTCGCAAGTGCCGGTCGGCCGACTCCTGAAATGTTCATTTTCGAGTTTCAGAACCGAAGTCTTCAACTTTAAGCTAAGTATCCCGTTGGGGAAACTTTTTCTTGCTCCTTTCCAATGTCAGTAAAAGTTAATAATTGCATTACTTGTGGAAAGCAAATACCTCATAAAGATTTTCATTTGTACTATATTCCTTGCCTAGGCCCTGACCACAACGTACCTTGCTGTCTATTTTGTGCTTTATTTAATCAGCGCACTATCCGTTGTCAGTACATTTTTGCCTCTAAATATTTTGATTCATGGTTTAATTATCCAGAAATGACATCGGTTAGCCATCTGACTACCGAGGTTTCGAAAAAATGCAAAGATAAAGGCAGAGACAGGACGTTGAGGTCCAAAACTGCCGACGACGCTTCTCCTAAGCTAGTTGCCAGTTCGCCGGTACTCAGTGAGGTGCTTTCGCAGCCCCTGATACCCGCTACCTCTGATTCGCAGGCCTCTACTGAGACCCATTTGGAATCCTGTATGCCACGAGATACTTCAACTATGGAACGCGCGGATGTCTCTACCTTGGATGGGTCCAGAGCCGCTGTGCAGGCACCGGCTTCTGAGGGTGTATTCAGGCCTACAGACTTGCATATTAAATCGACACCTCCTTCATTACTAAGGCCTAAATCTCGATCCATGTCTAAAAAAACTGACACCAAGGCCACATGCTCAGACCCCTATGCCTAAAAAACAAATGATTAAAATGGCTGAAGTTCTAATAACTCTAATCAGGGGTAGTCAACCCCCCCCCCCCCACTAAGAAGCCTAGGGCTGAGCTTGATTATGAATATTCTGATCAGGATTCTGTTTCTTCTGACTCTTCTGATGACCTGGATTTGTCCATACCTACTTATGAGGATTCTGATGCAGAAGATTCTATTCCCTCTGCTTGCCCTCCTGAGGATTTTTCTTTTGGGAAAACTTTACATACTTTAAGGGAGCATTTCCACTGGGAAAGCCAGGAATTTTCTGATTCAAAAAAGAGACTTAGGGATTTCCTTCTTCAACCTCGGCATAGGCCTTTGGCTATACCTCCTGTACTAGACATTGTTGAAGATGTGTTCTCGGAATCCAGTTTGGCCCCTGATTCTCTGCCTCCTGCTCCTAGTAAACCTGACAGATACTACAGGGTCCCCGAGCCCCACAAGTTCCTTTTCAAAAGTCCTGTTGCAGATCCAGAGACTATTTCTCAGGGGCCCAAGGGCATTAAGGCTTCTACTGCTAAAAATCTTACCCCTTCTGATAGAGACTCCATGGCGCTGGATAGATGGGGTAAAAAGGTTTATACTTCTGCAACCTTGGCAATCAAAGCTTTAAACTGCCAATTTCATATGTTAAAATATCAACAACATATTATTGGACTGCTTAAACAGAAAACGATGTTGATTCCTGACTGTGTGGAAAATAAGGATTTACAGAACTTAATGCATTCTGCTGATCAAGTTGAAAAACATACTTTGCAATGTGGTTTTGATTCTTTAGATGCTTCTTGCAGGGCTGCTGTTACTGGGTCTGTGCTTAGAAGGCATGCTTGGCTTAAGGAGCAATCTTTGCCTGATCATGTTAAAGCTAAATTGTTGGATGCTCCTTTAAATCAGGACCGCCTGTTTGGCAACAAGGCTGAAGAAGTTCTTAAAAAGATGGAAGATAAAGCTAAATCTATGCAAACTGTTAAAGATTTTTTTACAAGTGCAACCTCCAAGATTTAGTAGGCACTGGCCTACTAAGAATTGGTCCCTTCCAGTCCCTTCCAGGTCCTCTCAAGCCAAACCCGTTCACAGCAAAATCCCCAGGTTTCAGTCCCAGGGGGCTCTCTCTGAACTAAGCAGTGGGGGGCCTCCACTTCAAATCTGGAAATAAGACACCCCCCTATGGTAAACAGTCTCAATGACTTCCTTTTAAAATTCCCAAGCACTTATCTTTTGACCACCCCTTTGGGAGGAAAGATTGCTCCTCATGCCAAGAACTGGGAACTCATACCCCAGGACAAATGGGTTTTAAATATAGTATCCCAGGGATACAGATTTAATTTCCACATGTTGCCAACACCAAATGGGTGGCCAGACCTGCCCCCAAATTAGTGGGCAGAGGCTCAAAAACAAGTACTTTCCCTCTTAAACATGGGGGCTATTCAACTGGTACCAGAAGAGGAAAAGGTTTCTACTCCAGACTTTTTCTGGTACCCAGAAAAGACAAATCATGGTGTCCAGTCCTGGACCTGTCTACTCTAAACACCTTTCTGGAGATTCCAAAATTCAAGATGCTGACTCTTCACCATTTACTTCCTATGCTAGGCAAAGATGCCTGGTTGGCAACACTAGATTTAAAAGAAGCATACCTGCACATCCCAATCAGGGAATCTTGCAGAAGATACCTACGTTTCAAAGCGGACTACACACATTATCAGTTCTCTGCACTGCCCTTTGGCTTGTCTATTGCGCCCAGGGTATTCACAAAGTGCGTGGCTCCAGTTATTGCATTTTGCAGGCAAAGAAGTATTCAAATATACCCATACCTGGATGATTGTCTAATTCAGGCAGAAAACCAGGGCATAATTTTAAATCATCTGGCATTTGTAAAAAGGGTTCTAACTTGTTTGGGGTACACCATAAACAAAAAGAAATCACAACTGGTACCCTGTCAACAATTTACATTCCTGGGTGCAAGCTTGAATACAACTGCCCAGATGGCTTACCTCACGCCAGAAAAGCTAATTCATTTGGTAACCTACTTCAAACAAGTGGCCACAAAAACCCTGCTATCTGCAAGACAAATACTGCAAGCCTTGGGGTTCATGGCCTCCTGCATTCTTCTAATTCCATATGCAAGACTGCATATGAGGAAACTACAATAGTATCTAAAAAGTCTATGGAGTCAACATTATCACAGCCTGGAAACAATGATTCCTATCATACCTTGCCTATGCCTGGAGTTCCTCTGGTGGGCAGAGGCCTGCCACCAGAACAAGGGACTACCATTCACACTACCCCCTGCCACCCAAACCCTAACTACAGATGCATCAGACTATGCATGGGGGGCTCATGTGGCAGGAAAGTGCATTCAGGGCAAATGGAACCCAAATCAAATGCACCTACATATCAGTCAAAAAGAAGTGTTAGCTATACAGAATGCTCTGACAGATTTCAAGGACTACGTTCTTCCAGAACAACTAATGGTAAAGATGGACAACATCACAGTTATGTGTTACATAAACAAGCAGGGGGGTACACGTTCCTACCCCCTCTGCAGACTAGCCATGGCATTGTGGAACACAGCCTTGAGCTACCAAGTGCACCTACAAGCTCAATTCCTTCCAGTAAAATTGAATACACTGGCAGACGGACTTAGCAGAAACCTCATGGACCCACACGAGTGGAAACTGGAACCAAGGATTTTCAACATGTTGACAAGCGAATGGGGGAGCCCAGACATAGATCTATCCCCCCCCCATAACTACCAGTTGGACAAGTTTTGCACAAGGACTCCCCACAAACAAGCCTGGAAAATGGATGCTCTATGCTTCAGCCTTCCCCCTGCTGCCTCTGCTCTCCAAAGTTCTACTAAAAGTCAAACAAGACAAACCAAGGATGATCTTGATTGCTCCAGACTGGCTGCACTAACACTGGTACCCCCTCCTGCGCAGTGTGTCGCAGTTATCTCCATGGCACCTGCCTCAGACCCCTTCCCTGCTGTCTCAGCAGGAGAATCAAATTCTGCACCCTCAGCTTCCAACAGTGAACATTGTAGCCTGGTTAATCACTTAAATTCACCCTTATCATCCCTCAGCAATCCTGTGATGGATGTCATCTTAGAGGCAAGGAGACCTAGTACTAGAAAATCTTATGCTAAAAAATGGAAAAGATTATGTGCCTGGAACCAGTTTCAAGGGATGAACACAGCAGCGCCCAATTTACCTCAGATTTTGCAATACTTAACTGAGATGCTTCACAAGGGCCTGTCCATTTCTTCCATTAAAATCCACGCGTCAGCCATTTCGTCTCATTATAACACAGAACCTCCCCTCTTCTCTCATCCTCTGCTCAAGCAGTACCTCAGAGGGACCAAAAACTTGAGTCCACCCAGGAGAGCTCCAACCCCTCCCTGGGACCTTAACTTTGTATTGGAGAAACTCACTCTACCTACCTTCAAGCCAGCTGCTACTGCAGACTTAAATTTTCTTTCTTGGAAAACAGCTTTCCCCTTAGCAATCACTTCAGCTAGAAGGATATCTGAATTACAGGCTCTTATGGCAGTGGAGCCTTTCATCATCTTTTATGCGGACAGGGTGTCACTCAGGACCAATCCATCCTTCATGCCCAAGGTGGTATCCAGTGTGGCTCTTAATCAGTCTGTTCATTTGCCAACCTTCTTTCCCAATCCACAGAACAAAGGGGAATGGATTCTGCATTCCTTGGATGTGCACAGACAACTTAGATTCTACTTGGATAGGACTAAACCTCGAAGAAAATCGGAACAACTGCTGGTAGCATTTGCTGTGGGGGCAGAGGGGAAGGCTATTTCAAAACAAACAATTTCTAAATGGATAAGCCATTGCATTCATTTCTGCTATAAGCACCATGGAAAACCTATCCCCCAGGGGATCAGATCTCACTCCACCAGGGCTGCATCTGCTTCTGCAGCCTTTCTCAGAGGTGTTCCTACCAGGGACATCCTAGAAGCTGCTACTTGGAGATCTGTACATATTTTCACCAAGCATTATCATTTGCCAATTTTCTCTAAATCCAGAGCTGGCTTTGCCACTGCTGTCTTGCAGGGCCTTATTTCTGGCCCTAATGCTATATAAACTCCTCCTCCCAACCATAGCTTTGGGAATCTACCCAAATGTATTGACTGCAGCAGTGAAACACGAAGAACATAGTACAGTTGTGTACACTTTCCATAAATGTAGATGTTCGAGTGTATTCACTGTCGCAGTCCTGGTTACCCTCCCTCCAGCCCCCTAACTTTTTTTGGCTATACCACTACTTTCCTTTACTATGCTTAAAAGCCTTTTTGGTGTATTTGCTTTTTTGTTGGAGGTATATCATTGTACTTTTATATTTAATTGTTTCCCATTAGGGGGGCACCTGACATCTGGGGCAAGAAAAACTGATGTAATGGCGTCTGCTGCATGTTTTATACCCCTGATGACCTGACGTCATGGAAGAAGGGACAGCAACCGACGCAGGACCCAAGACTTTGTTAATCAGGCCAACTGAGGGCAACCTGCAAGCAGATTACCCAAATGTAATGACTGCAACATTGACTGCACTCGAACATCTACCTTTATGGTAAGTGTACACAACTGTACTTTCTTACGATACTAGTTTAGTTGGAAGCAGTTACTAAAGTTACGAACTGAGTGCAAGGTTACTGTTGACAGCAGTTACCCCTGAAAATAGCAGTGCTAATAACAAGAGCTAATTGTAGTGTAGCAGTACAACAGAAATTGAATTGAAAAACTGGTAGTGAAATAACACGTAGTAAAAAATGGAAATTATATAGCAGCAACCAATTTAATCAGATTGCAACAACGGAACAGATGAAGGTATACAACAATGATCAGGCAGTATGTGATCATTAATGTAGGGGAACAGCAAGCTTTAGTTGATGAGTCAGATATAGCCTGGACTTAAGGTCAACAAACCATAGTGCTTACTTACTATTTGTTGGAGTCAAGTATACCCTTGAATTATTGTCAGTGAAAACAGAAGGCTTGTTAATGGTTGGATTGATGATAGTGCACAAGATTATTTGTGAGAGTTCATGGGAGTGTGTGGATAGCTGAGCTATGTGCAGCTAAGCATGAATTGGTTGGTTGTGTGGTTAACTAAGGTGGCTCCTCCTTCATTTAACATTTGTCAGATTTCTTAGTTGATTTTTATAGCAGATGGGATTAATATGACTAAGGGGTGTTTAGCCAGTATGCCACTGGTGCCACAATACTTTGCTAAACACAGCTAGTCCTTAACCAGAGGAAACAAGAACTTGGTTGTTTCTCTCTTCTCCTCCATCTTGGTTAAGATGCAGGAATATGCAGCTTATGACAGGTTAGTAAAATAGAACATGCACCTGTACAGCTGTCCTCTTTGAAGTACATTTGAAAAACATGCAACAGTCATTCAGAAGTGTCCTCAACAGGCAAACCCAGGCAAGTCTGGTAGAGAAAATAAGACTACTGATCCTTCTTTTACAAGATATCAGCAAATTGATATTGTCCCTACATAAAAAAGACAATATGGTCCTGGAAGTCATTCAGAAGTCCTTCTTACTTTGATGTAGCAAGAGTTTGTACTTGAATTCCTTCTTTGTATTCCTCCTCCTTGGTTATGGCAGAGGAATGAGCAGCTTACAGTAACTAAGTAAAGGGCACCCAGCTGTGCTGCCATCCTCTTTAAGTAAGGTTGACAAACATGCAACAACCAGTCAGAGACATCCCTTGACAGGCAAGCTCATACAGATTACAGAACAGAGAAAATATGGCTGTCGCTTACTGACTGGTCCCAGAGGCCATTCAGATGCAGAAGTCCTTACCTAGGTGAAACAAGGTGTCTTCACAATCAAGGAAGTGTAGCATGATAATGTTAATACTTTGTCTTTCTGCTTTTTCCCAGTAAGGGGTCGCCACAGCAGAACTCCGGTCCGCTAATGATTGGCAGTAGATTTTTACGAAACGCCGAGGTGCCAGCTCGACGCCCAACCTTCAACAAAGGCACGCCCATTTATGCACGCATGTCTTTCGAATGCTACCCAACTGCGGGGAGGACATGCAGTCTCCACACTGAAGGCACTCCCAAGCCAAGCCGAGAATCGAACGGGAGAACCTCTTGCTGTGCGGTAACCATGCTACTGCCGTACCACTGTGTACCCTTCAGTATTAAATATGGAATTTTTTCTTTTCCATACATGTTTTTACAATATTTTATTGTATTACTCAGTGTATTCATTGCCATTGTGCCCTGGACATGGCTAAAGAGTCTTACAACCAGCCCACCTACCCAATTAACAAAGTAAGTAGATAAATATGTGTGCCCACAGATACAATCTGTGATAATTTTCAGACACACACATATGCATTGACATGATGTCTAACAAGCCAAGCCTATCATAAGATGCATACTCACACACACACACTGCACACTTACCTGTAGGCAAAATTGGAAGAATGACATTTCACCCTTGGTATATATTTGGGGTTATAGATGAAGCCAGGACACCTAGATAAAATCTGGCATGGCAGTGGTGTGCAGACTCCCCACAGACGGAACCACAACCAAGAACTGAACCAGTATCAAGTGCTGTTAGAGGGAAGTATTGCTCACTGTGCCATGGTGCAAGTGATTATTTGTTTTTATAAATGTCTTGTACACAACACTAAAAACAGACACTTATTGTGCACATTACTGATATTTGATTGTGATGAAAAGAGAAATTATGGCCACATTCATGCATTTTATTAGTATGTTACTCTTAAATACAGTCCAGCAGCTTCCCACAAAGACATAAGCCGTATCAGTGATCATTTTGAGTGATTTCAGTAGGTGCAGTAGATTGTATGATGCTTGGAGACAAATCAGTGGTTTTATAACTGTAATTAAACAGCAACAGGGTTTGGTCATTTTTATCCACAAATGGCCTCTGTACTCAAATACTATTACTGACTGTGTGCACAGTGGATGTCTGAATGTGGTTTAAAAAAAACTTAGCCACAGTAATGTGTTCCAGCTTGTTCCACAGAATATTTACTAGTCTCACAAAGCCAGATTATTGACTGTTTAATTTGCTCAAATGATAGAAGGCTCGGGTACTGGAAGAATGGGCTTGCCCATCTTGTGGGAGGGTGCTCACATAACTACTGGGGCAGGCTTAAGCCAAAAGAGGAAAAATGCTCTTGCTGGTGGGATGCCAGTGAGAGCACAGTGTCCTCATGGCTGCCTGTCTGATGACGTGTAGTGTTGGATTAAAGAGAGGCTTGATAGTCAGTAAACGTGGGTAAAAATCATGCAAAAGTCATTAAAATGACAATTTTGTACTCTATTAAATGAAAATATGGGTCTTTCTCTGACAGTACTGTGTTCTTTAGTCTATTTCCCAGAGTATCGACTTAATTTGTTATTTATTCTTCAGTTACTTAGAGCTGATGTTTATCCTGGTACTTGGTGGACACAAGAATAGAAACAGTTTTGGATCATTGCAACTACTGATGTTCAAACTTGTAAAACACTCATACTGGTGTTTCTAAGGTTGCTGCAAGCTGGGAAAAAAGATTTAGCAGGTTTGGCATTCTGACATTTTCAGCTGGCTGCTTCATACTTCATTAAGAAGCATGATTTGTGCTCACTCCAAATTCATTTTTCCTGTCATTGTGGCTCTCTAAGAGGGTTTCTGCCTTAGGCAGTTTGCCTCCTCTCCTATCAATAGCACTGATGTTAGTTGGGAAACTGCATGTATCTCTTGTTAAGGAAAACAAACAACAAAAGTACAAGTGGTGATGTTAGAGATCATTCTGACAGATCACCAGTAGTGTAACTAATCATAACTCTTTGCCCTGCGTTAGCATGGCTTTAAGACACACTATATATTCTTGTTTCTCTCAGTATGCATTTTTTAAGCCAAGGTTTCATAGCTTAAGTCTTTTTTATGCAACAAAAAATAAATCCTTTTATGCGTCAATCATTTAAACAGTAATGAAAATAGTTCTGTAATATATGGCATGTAATGAGTATGATGCATCTTCTTTTTCCTTTCTTGACATAGTGTCCTGTAAAATGAATAATGAAGTAGTTCACCATCATTTTTGAACTGTAATTCTGCTTTCCTCTTAATGTTCTTTTCTGAAGTGAGTTCTAAGATGGCCACCACCTGAGAAGCATTTAAACCGGAATTGTCCCAGCAGGAAAATTGATAATTGCTGGAAACAGCTGGTTAAACAGACCAGTTTGGTTAAATTCATTTCTAGTCTGAAGAATATTCTGCCTGGATGTCATACAAATATGGAAAAGTAAAGTTGTGCTGAACAAAGACGTAGCAGAATTTCAGTGGATTTCTGCCTTAGTCACTGGCCTAGTTTGCCCCCCCCATAATATTGGCTTTGAAAAGCTTTGAAGAGAACTTTCCTCAGATGTATTTAGATGTTTTTAAAATAAGTGGGACCCTTCTATGTGCATGCTTTTACAATATTTTCTTGTATTATTATTATATGCACTTAAAATCAAGTAAGTAGAAAATAGGAAAATAGAGGAAGTATTTAATAATTACTCTGATGTATTGGCCAAGCTGCAAAAGTTAGAAATGGAAATTAAGGAGAGATCGGCAGAAAATGAGTCACCTCAAGAGGAAGTGTTCCAAAAAGTGATTGATTTAAGAGAGAGTGAGAAAGGAATTTTTGGGTTTTACAGCCATTCTTGGAAAGCTACAAGGAACTAATTTGTATAGGCTTTATGAAGACCAATAATAGGAATTAGACTAGTGCCCCACAATAGGACATACTAACACACTGCATATTTGCTGTGAAGATACAAATGTACAAACAGAAAAAAAAAACTATGGTCCTTTCTGTGATAGTAATGGGATGTGAATAGCTTTGTAAGTAGAGAGAAAAGGCAAAATGTCTTATTATGCATGCAGAGGAGTAGGGTGGAATTTACAAAGTTGTGGGAGATGCATTTAGATAGGGTTGAACATTTGCACTTGATAAAGAAGTTATTAACAAACATGTGGTAAGTTGAAGACACTGGAGTATTTGTAGAAAATGACCATTCAGCTTACACCAAACAGAAATGGAACAAATGTATTCCAGTCATAAGGAAATATTGAAGAGCTGGAGAGGAGTGAGGTTTTAAACTGTTGTATCCTGTATTATTCAGAGAGTTTTTTTTTCTGGGAGCTCAAAGAGCTTTATGAAGGCTGACCAAGGGATGAAAGCCATTGAGTGATTTATCCAACAGCAGTTGAATAATCAGGAAGATGGAGCACCAGCTGCAAATCCATCTGCAAGCAGCAGTAATTCGAGAGAGGATGCCAGTGAAACCCTTCCCTTCATTCCAAAAGATGATGTTGGGAAAAGAAAGGGCAGGACAAGAGCTCACCCAAGAGTATCTGCACAGAATTGGGATTGAACCAGGTGCTTGTGGTAATTGAATATTAATTGGTCCTGTAGGACTGAGATGGAAATGTACCTGTAACTTAAGCGGGGAAACTGCAGTGCATCAACCCCAGTTTCGTGGAAGGTTGGATTGAAATAAACTATGTTGGAATAATACTGCATTACTGCTACAGTTTGACTTGAGAAGGTGGGAATATGTGTGTTTTGTTGTTTTGGATATCAGAGTCCTGGAAAATAGATTGACAGAGCTGAAGAAAGTCTAAGTACAACTACTAACTAAAATAAGTTTAAACAAATGAAGTGAATTAAGCATAAATAGTGAAAGCATTAGTATTCTGCACCTCGAATAAATACAACACTCTCTCTGGGGGAGTGGATAGATGTAAGGTTTCTTTTTCTAAGTGTTGAGTTGCAATATAAGGCATTGAACTAAAATAATTTTCTGCAACTTAAAATTTACAAATTACAAACAATCAAGATCACAATGTAGTAAAGTATAGCTTATACAATGTTAATGGTTGCAGCTGTTGGGTGGAAGGATTAGAAAAGTAGTGATTAAGCAATTTATGATGGAAAGCAGGAAAGGACCATATACTGTGATCCTAAAATAAAGAACTGAAAAAGCAGTTTGCAAGATGTTGCTTATGATAATTTACTGATCTTTTTTTTTTTTTTTTATTTTAAAATACAGGTACTTTTTCTAGAGTTAATAGCTTCATTGAAGTAAGGGTGAGAGGGTGCTGATAAGCTTATGACTTTAATTTCAGTTGCTAGTATTTCCTACTAATAGACAAAAATATGTCAGATATAGAAAGGGAAGATCTTTCTAAGAGCTGCGCTATTAGTGACCTTATTGAGTGGAACATAGTATTGAAACCAGCCTTAAATGAGAAATATACTGAACTGCAGGGAATGAGAAATTTACTGATGATCTTCGTGTTTCACTGTTGCAGTCATCACATTTGGGTTATCCCTGCCAGGGTAGCCCTCAGTCGGCCCGAATACCAGAGGCTTAGTATTTCTGCTTCAGGATTGACGTCAGGTCGTCAGTAGTATAAAATAAGGCAGCAGACGCCATTACCTCAGTCTTTCTTGCCAAGGAGCCTGAAGCAAAAGCAGTTTGCACGAGTGCTGGTCGGCCGCTACCTGAGTTTTCATTTTCTGAATTGAAGTTGAAGTCTTCTAAAGCTATGTATCCTGTTGGGGATCCTTTTTTCTTGCTCTAACCACTGTCAGAAAAAGGTAACAATTGTCTCGCCTGTGGAAAGCAAATACCACACTGAGACTAATTCTTACTGTGTCACTTGCTTAGGCCCAGACCACGACGTCCCCTGCTGTCGCTTTTGTGCTTTGTTCAACTCCAGAACTATACATCGTCAGGCCCTTATTGTAGCTAGATATTTTCGCTGTCAGTCCTTGAATTCCAATATGGCTTTGGTAAGCCATCCGACAGCAGATCTTCCGAAAAAACGTAAGGATAAAGACAGAGACAGACCGCACAGGTCCAAACCTTCAGACGATGCTTCTGTTAAGCTAGTCGTCAGTTCTCCGGTCCTCAGTGAGGCGCTCTCGCAGCCCCTGATGCCCGCTTCTGTGGACTTGCAGACGGCTACCGAGACCCTTTTGGAGCCCGGTATGCCGCAAAACTCTTCATCGACTAAGGATCTTGCAGGGTTGTCTCTGCCTTGGATGGGTCCAGAGCCACTGAGCAGGCACCTGCTTCCGAGGAAGTACTTCGCACTCCGATTCTCAACACACCCCGACAACTTCTTTCGCATCTACTGTTCTTTCAAAATCTACCAAGTTTCTAAGGCCCAGGCTACAATCCACACCCAAGAAACTGACAACCCCATCTCAGGCACTTGCTTCCTTGCCTCAGTCTCAAATGCTTAAAATGGCAGAAGACCTTGTAATGTTGATCAGGGGAAGCAAAGCTACGCCTTCCAAAAGAAAAAGAGATTTGTCCCCAGTAGTCTTATCTGAACAGGACTCTGATGCCTCTGAATATGAAGACATGCAACCCCTTTCTGCTTATGAAGATTCTGATGCAGAGGAATCCATTCTTTCAACCTCTCCACCCAAAGATTTTTCCTTTGGGGAAACCCTTCATACTTTAAGGGAGCATTTCCAATGGGAATTTCAGGATTACCCTCAGTCTAAAAAGAAACTCGGGGAATTTTTAGATCTTCCACAGCACGGACCCTTTGCCCATTCCTCCTGTCCTGGATGTTGTGGATGATGTTTTCATGGAATCTAGTTCAACTCCTGACACCTTCCCTCCTGCTCCCAGGAAACCTGACCGGTATTAGTGTCCCTGACTCGCACAAATTTATTTTCAAAAATCCTACTGCTGACCCTGAGGTTACCTCCCAAGGGCCAAAAGGAATTAAAGCAACTTCTTATAAGAATCCCACCCCCTCAGATAGGGATTTCCGAGCATTAGACAGATGGGGTAAAAAAGTATACACCTCTGCTACTCTTGCTATTAGAGCACAAAATTGTCAGTTCCATATGCTAAAATTTCAGCAGCATACCATGGAACTCCTCAAACAAAAAATATCAACTTTTCCTGCTTGTGCAGAAAATAAAGAGCCGCAAGACTTAATGCACTCTGCAAGTCAAGTAACTAAGCACACCTTACACTGTGGTTTTGATGCCCTAGAAGCATCATGCAGGGCAGCAGTCACCAGTTTTGTCCTTGGAAGGCATGCTTGGCTAAAGGAACAGCCCTTGCCAGACCATGTCAAATCTAAATTATTGGATGCACCCTTGCACAAAGACAACTTATTTGGCACCAAGGCAGAGGAGGTCTTAATAAAGATGGAAGAAAAAGCTAAATCTATGCAGACAGTTAAGGATTTCCTGCAGGTCCAGCCACCCAGGTTCAGTAAGCATTGCCCCTCCAAGCACTGGTCCTTTCCTGCACCCTCCAGGTCAGTTCAGCCCAGATCCCGGGGAAGCAGATCCCCCCAGACAACCAACACAGGGAATGCAGTGATCAAAGCAATGGAGTACTTCCACTTGTAAACTAGGGAGTGCAAAGCCACCCCCTCATGGTAAGAACTCACAATGACTCTCCACTTCCACCCTCCTCCCTTTGCCCACCTACATCTGCCCCTGGGAGGAAAACTCTCCTTCCACGCAAGCACCTGGGCCACCATTACCAACGACTGCTGGGCCCTCAACATAGTGTCCCAGGGATACGAATTTTCTTTCACACTCTACCAACCCCAAAAGGGTTCCCAGATCTACCTCCAAACCAGTGGGCAGAGGGCAAAAAGCAAGTCCTTTCCCTGCTCTCCATGAGGGCAATACAGCACATTCCTTCAGAACAGTTAGGCCAAGGTTTCTACTCCAGGCTCTTCCTGGTACCCAGAAAAGAAGGCACCTGGTGCCCAATCCTCAATTTATCCATTCTAAAGACGTTCCTGGTGATACCAAAATTCAAAATGCTCACCCTCCAGCAACTACTACCTATGCTCTCCAAGAATGCTTGGCTAGCCACCCTAGACCTAAAAGAGGCTTACCTACACATCCCAGTCAGGGAATCATGCAGGAAATATCTATGTTTCAGTGCAGGATCTCTGCACTTTCAGTTCTCTGTGCTTCCCTTTGGCTTATCTACTGCTTCCAGAGTTTTCACAAAATGCATGGCCCACGCCATTGCTTTTTGCAGGCAAAGAAATATTCAAATTTACCCATACTTGGACAACTGCCTAATTCAGGCAGACAGTCAGGAAAAGCTGCTTAAGCACCTGGCCTTTGTAAAGGACCTACTGACCTCCCTAGGGTACACTATCAACGAAAATAAATCCAAACTAGTACCCACCTAAAAAATTATATTCCTGTGAGCAAGCCTGGACACAGCATCCCAGATGGCATTCCTTACACCAGAAAAGCAAACTTACCTGACAGCCTATTTCTCTCAGCTAGCCACCAGGCCCCAGTTATCTGCAAGGAAAATCCTGCAAGCTCTGGGATTCATGGCTTCTTCTACTCATTCTATGTGCCAGACTGCATATGATGAAACAATGGTACCTAAAAAGCTTTTGGTGTCAGCACTCTCAAGACCTGGAAACTCTTATACCAATGATACCACCACAACAAGGGACTACCCTTCTCACCACCCCACACCGCCCACACCCTCACCAAAGATGCATCAGACTATGCCTGGGGTGCACACCTAAACGGCAGGTGCATACAGGGCCAATGGAGCCCACATCAAATACATCTGCGCATCAACCAAAAAGAGATGTTAGCTGTCCAGCACACATTGACAGCTTTCAGACCCCTTCTCTCCCCAGGGGCTCTACTGATCAAAACAGACAACACCATGGTGATGTGGTATATCAACAAGCAGGGAGGGACTCACTCCTACCCTCTATGCATGCTCGCCATGACCATTTGGCACACAGCCTTAGCCATGCAACTACATCTGTTAGCACAATTCCTGCCAGGCTGTCTAAACTGTCTGGCAGACAACTTAAGCAGAAATCTTCTGGACCCACATGAGTGGCAGCTAAACCAAAGAACCTTCACCCTTATAACTCAGAAATGGGGCACCCTGAAGGTCGACCTCTTTGCTTCCCACTCCAATGATCAGCTCAGCAAGCTCTGCACCAGGGAGCCTCACTGCAGGGTCTGGAAAGTGGATGCTCTGTCCTTCCAGTGGGTCAACCTCTCGGTCTATGCATTTCCCCCATTACCAGGGTACTGCTCAAAATAAGGGAAGAAAAACCAAGGACAATCTGGATAGCCCCAGACTGGCCACGCCAGCACTGGTACCCACTGCCACCATGGCATCTCCCTCAGATCCTAACACTCCTGACCCAGAGGGAAGGAGAATTCATGCATCCCCAATTGCAGGCTCTCAATTTGGCAGCTTGGCTTATTCCCTGAACACTGTACAAGCTGCCAATCTCAGTAAACAGGTTCTAAATGTTATACGTGAGGCCAGACACCCTAGCACTAGAAAGTCTTGTGCTGAGAAATGGAAAAGGTTCTGCACCTGGATCCAGGCTAAGGGAGCCGATACGGCACAGCCCTCCCTACCCCTCATCCTGGATTACATATCTGACCTCCTACACAGTGGTCTGTCCTTTTCATCTATTAAAATTCATGCCTCTGCTATCTCTGCTCATTTCAGCACTGAGCAACCTCTTTTCTCACACCCTCTCATCAAACAGTTCCTAAGAGGGGCTAGCAACTTGAGGCCACCCAGGAGAGCACCTACCCCAGCTTGGGACCTAATCTTTGTGTTGGAGAAACTCACCCTGCCCTCCCTTCAAACCAGCAGCTTCAGCAAAGTTAAAGTTTTTCTCATGGAAGACAGCCTTGCTTCTGGCCATCACTTCAGCAAGGAGGGGTATCCGAGCTACAAGCAATAATGGCTGTAGAGCCCTTCATTATTTTCCATGCTGACAGGGTCTCCCTCAGGACTAAACCATCCTTCATGCCAAAAGTGGTGTCCAGTGTGGCTCTCAACCAATCCATTCATTTGTCCACTTTTTTCCTTAACCCACAAAACAAGGGGGAAAGAATACTGCACTCTCTCAATGTGCACAGACAGCTCAGATTCTGTCTAGACAGGACTAAGTAATTCAGAAAGACTGATCATTTGTTAGTCAGCTTTGCTGTAAGAGCAGAGGGCAAAGCCATATCCAAACAAACCATTTCCAAATGGGTAGCACACTGCATCAATTTCTGCTACAAGCAACACGGGAAACCTCCCCCTAAGGGAGTTAGTGCTCACTCTACCAGGGCAACCTCTACAGCTATCCTCTGAGGAGTCCCACCAGGGACATCCTGGAGGCTGCAACATGGACATCTGTTCATACCTTCACCAAGCATTACCACCTGCCTATCTTCTCCAAATCCATGGCAGGCTTTGCCACTGCAGTCTTGCAGGGCATCCTAGCCAGCCCCCAGTCTTCTTGACTGCCTCCACTCTTTTCCTCAGCTTTGGAAATCAACCCAAATGTGATGACCACAGCAGTGAAACATGAAGTACATAGTACAGTTGTGTCCACTTACCATAAATGTAGATGTTCTAGTGTATTCACTGTTGCAGTCCTGGTTTTCCTCCCTTCATCCCCCTTTTTTGTCTGTCTCTTTCTCTCTCATTACAAGGAACTTTGTGGTATTTATTTTCTACTGGTGGGGTTCTCCTACTATATCCTGGCTCCCACTTGGCGGCTCCTGACAGGGCAAGAAAAACTGATGTAATGGCGTCGGCTGCCTTACTTTATGCTACTGACAACCTGACGTCAGTCCTGAAGCGACAGCAACCGACACAGAAATACTAAGCCTCTGGTAGTTGGGCCGACTGAGGGCTACCCTGGCAGGGATAACCCAAATGTGATGACTGCAACAGTGAATACACTCGAACATCTACATTATGGTAAGTGTACACAACTGTACTTTTGAGCAGTTGTAACTCTGTGATGTATAAAGGAATAACAGATAGTGAATAATATGAAAGATGGTCATGAAAATTAAAGGTCTTTGTGGAAAAGTAGTTAGATAAATGGGAAATATGCAGGTTGTTTTCCATATTGAGAGGGGCCGAGGGTAAATAGATTTAGATAGCTATTTTGTTTTTGCTATGTAGAAATCTGGTATGATTATGTAAATTTCAAGGAAAATATGGTTTAGGTTAGTTAATTGATAGTAATGTCTGTTTTTGTAGCAATCTAGCAAGTGCATTTACCCTTATGAGGGAAGGGTGTGTTTTTCCCAAAAATATAGTACATGGTTATTTGGTGCTTGTGTGTTTTTGAGAGGCTGGGATGGAGTTATAGTACTGGGAATATTACAGTGTATAGTGTCCTAAAAAAGGTTTTATATGGAATGTCATTCAGTTAATCGAATGGGAATGCAGTTGTGAGGAGGGGATTATACATAAGAAAAATGTCTTGCAATGACAAAGATAAAATGGAGTATATGTGAAAATGGCTACATCTTCTATTTTAATCTGGAACGTGAATGACCTTGTAGTTATGGATAAAAGGGAAAGTGTGTTAACATAATGTTGTGGGAACTGCATTTAGATGAGGTGAATGTGCGCACTTGATAAAGAAGGTATTTAAGATAATTTATCCAGCTAAATGTCAGGGGCAGAGGAAGCTGTGATGATATTACTAGGGAGAAGAGTTCTTTTAATAGTAAAGGGCAAAAAATGATTGTTGTGGAAGTTTTATGGCAGTGAGGGGCAACTGGTTTGGAAATAATTACCTTGTATGTGTGTATGTTCCACCCAAGCTGTTGTTTTAGAACTGAAGAGTGTTAAAGGAAATAAATACATTTTTCAGAAAGGGATCCTCGTAAAGGGAGATCAGCATATGGTTTGTTATGAAGAGGATGTGCCAGGTAGCCAAGGAAGGGAGACCATTACTAGAGATGGTAGAGTCTCAAGGACATATATGAAAGTGTTTAGGGTGGAGCGTGCAGTAGTAGTCTTAGGAGCCAAAGTGGAATTTATTTGCCAGCCCTACAGGTATAAGAACTGGGCTATATAAAGCAAAGGCATACTCATTTACTTGAGGAATTACAGATGCATCTGATTATGCAAATGTAAAGTTTAGGATAAAAGCTAAAGATAGTTGGCAAGGCAGGCATTTAAGTGGTAGTTAGTAGATAAAATTTGGGAATTAGTAGGGAATACAGAAAATGGGTCAGTATAGACAACTGGTGATTAGGAAGCAGTGAAATGAGACTAGAGCTGTGGTTGAAATAAAGGAAAGAGGAGTGTAGAAAATGGTAATAAAAATATGAAGGGTTGGTGAGGGTTCAAACCCTGCAGAATAATTTAGAGAAACTCAGTGAAGAGGAATGGGAACAATTGAGATATGCCACAGTGAGTATCAAAGAATATTTGGACAATATGCAGGAGCATGAAAACGTGGCACTTGGATATTCTATAATAATAACTCCAGATCCCAAGGATGCATAAGTTAAGGAAGCAGAAAGTGGAGATAGCAGTAGCAAGTCTTGGGGGATCCTTAGCCCTGGAAAATGATATTCTGGGTATTTTTATAAAAGCCTTTACATGGCGAGTGAATGGCATGACCAGTATAGGATTTTTATTTCAGAATTTCAGAACAATGTAAGAAACTTCTCTGTGTGAAAGTTTTCAGTCCATGTATGTCTAGTTAATCAGTATATATTAAAAAGCAGAAAAAAATCAGAAAATGGTAGTAGAAGTAGTGAACTTAAAAACATCCTAAATCAAAAAATAAAAACTTATTTTAAAGTATTATACAGAATTATTAACTGTAGTAGGTATTCAGAAGTAATCCAAGCAGACAAGAGAGAGCCCAGTGCTTATCAGTTGGTGTATGTTTTATCTAACCTTTGTTTGGAGTATGCTTTTGCTTGGCTGCTTCATTTCTTGGATGTTTTTATAATTTTACATTAAAAGGCTCCATTTCCACTAGAGAGACTCTGAACTTCTGTTGTATTTTTGAGTAATCCAAGCAGGGTAGACAGTCCATTTCCAGTTGAAAAACTTTTATGGATCTAAAGGGGAGACAGATATCTGACAACATTCATAGGTTCATACTAGGCTATCTGCCCTAGGGCATTTATAAGCCTAGCCAGAGTGTGTTTGGCTTTCGCCACCCATTTTAAATTAATTTTGCTATGCCCTTTTTTGAGGTTAGTATACTGTACCTTTGTCTAACAGTGACACAGAAGTGATACCTGGGGTAAACCTACACTCTCCCATCCACTCATCAAGATTCCTCTTGAAGAGAGTCAATGAGGGACTCTGCCTAACCTGGACTGGGATTTTATTCCAGAGTGAAGGGAGCCTCTGGGTTATGAATCTGTCCCTCCAGCATGTCCTATTTATTTCAGTGCTGAGGTTCAAGTCTCTCGAGCGCGTAGCTCGATGGGATTTGGATTTTCTGAGGTGCAGCATGTCCATTAATTCCGGGTTGGACATGGCTTTATACGTCAGACACAGATCGCCACTGAGTAGAGCTGGAGTTTCTTTAACCGGGCAGCATATGGCATCTGTTTGAGCCCTTTGATCCTCTTGGTGAGGTACTTTTGGGGTCTTTCCAGTTGCTGCAGGTGTCTGGTAAGGTACATCCCAAAAGGGGCATTGTACTCAATTATGGGCCTGATGAGGGATGAGTAAAGAGGCACGATGACCTCCCCTGATCTAGATGTGAATCCCTTCATGATTAGGTGGGATATATAAAATGTTTTTCTAACCACTTTGGCCACGTGGTTGTCAAATGAGAGATTGCTATCAACTTGGGTCCTCAGGTCCCTAATTACTTCTTCTGTACTTAATGAATTACCACCTATGTGGTAATTTGTGGGCACTTTGTTTTTGCCAAAGGGGATGACTATACACTTTTTGGCGTTTAGCTTGAGGCCATGGCTCTGGCACCAGATGTCTGTTTCTATGAGGCCCTTTTGGAGGATGCTTTTGTCGGCTGGAGAGTCGATTATGGCGCCCAGTTTGCAGTCATCTGCGAACTTGGTCAGCCACAGTCCTTCCATGTTGGCCTGTACCTCTGAGAAATATATACCGAACGAGAGGTCCCAGGACCGAGCCTTGTGGGATGCCACGTGTAACTGGTTTGGAGTCTGACATGGCTCCAGCAATTCTAACCATGTGGGTTCTGTCCTTGAGCCAGTTTGCAACCCATCTAGTGACATAGGGGTTTATATTTAAGCTGGTGAGCTTATCTATAATGCCCGAGTGGGGTATTGTATCGAAGGCTTTTGCGAGGTCCAGGTAGGCTGTGTGGGACCACCTTCCCCTCGTCAATGGCCTTGGTGACTGTTTCAAAGAAATCAACCAGGTTTAAGAGGCAGGATCTGCCCTTAACAAAGCCGAACTGGGTAGGATCCAGTGTCTGTAGGTCCCCAATATCTTTATTTATGAGGTCCATGATGATCCTTTCCATAGCTTTGCAGACCAAGCTAGTCAGGGTTATAGGGCGATAGTTTCCAGGATCCATTGAGGCACCACCTTTGTGGAGAGGGACCACTGTTGCTGTACGCCACTCTTTGGGTACATATCCTGTAGTAAGGCTGAGATTGAACACTAGTTTTATGTTTGGGTTTAGCTCTTCTTGGAGTTCATGTAGGACGCAGCCCGGGACACCGTCTGGTCCCATTGATGCTGTGTTTTTTGCTCTGGAGAGGGCAGCTTTTACCTGAGCATCTGAGATGTCAGGGGGGCAGCACTCTGCTGGGATAGATATTTGCCCTTTTGGGATTTGCACTGAACCTGTCAGCTAGGATGTTGGCAATGTCTGTGGGTTTGGTGTATTTTTTGTCATTTTGGACTAATTCTGAGCATATCTGGGAATTCCCACCCAGGTTCCTAACATAACTAAAGAAAGCCTTGTGATTATCCTTAGTGTCCTGTGCAATTTTTCTCTCGAAGCTGGCCTTAGACGATTTTATGAGTGCCCATAGTTTTTTGCTAATACTGATCAGAGATGAATTCCCTTTTTGGGATTTTGCTCTATCATGTAGTAGCTTCCTCCTTCTATTGTATAGTTTGTTTATGGCTGGGGTCCACCAGACAGGACGTCTGCCTTTGGAGGATTGGGTCTTGGTTTTATTTGGGATTGCATGATCCATGCATTCCTGAAGGTGTTCATAGAATGCATTTATAAAGGATTCTGCGGTCTGGGCCATATTTCCCACAGGCCCAGGAGCTTTGAAGGATTCCACCTCGGTTTTGAGGAGTGTGAAATTTGCTTTAGAGAAGTTTTTCACTGTGGTTTTCAGGGCAGGGGGTGGAGTCGGGATGTGAATATCCAGTGAGATTAGTTTATGGTCTGATCTTACCAGTGAGGGATACACTTCTGGTCTGGAGCATAGAGTCCCCATGTTGGTGATGATCAGGTCCAGTATGTTTTCCCCTCTTGTGGGAGTGGTAACAAGTTGTTCCATAGCATTTGAGTTTATACATTCTAGGAACCTTTGGGCTAGGCTGTTGGAGCTAGAGTAATGCTCCCAGTCTATGTTTGGGTAGTTGAAGTCACCCAATATAATGGTGTTTGGAGAGACCTTCATATTTTCCAGTGTTCTCAGGAAGGCCGAGTGGGGTTCCTGGGTTTGGGAGGGTGGTCTGTAGCAGGCTATAAACTGGAAGGCAGTTTTATCCACTGTTAGTTGCACATGGATAGTCTCTGATGCTTCGTGCTGTGCCACCAACCTGGAGGTGTGGGTATCTTTGACGAATATTGATACTCCCCCTCCTTTTGTGGTTCGCTCCAAGTTTTGGGGCCGAAAAGCATGGTATGAGGTATAACCTGGTAGTGCTGGGGTGCTCTTGGGAGCCTTGAACCAGGTTTCTCTTACTGCACAGATATCGATGTTCGCCTTGCTAAGGAGAGTTTCGAGTGCATGCATCTTGACGTTTAGACTTCTGGCATTGAGTAGCATTACTCTTCATTTCTTATCCCTTGTGATACCTATGGAGGTGGGTTTGTCTTTTGAGCCTTGCCTAAAAAAGGCACTATGGGGGTAGCAAGAGCCTTTGCCAATATCCGAAATCCCAGGGGTGACAGGTGCAAGCCATCCCTAGTGAAGCATCGTGGCTTGTCGAGCATGTCATCCCAGGCTGACAGGCATTGGATCCCCTTTGAATGACACCAATACTTAAGCCAATTGTTGAAATTGATCATCTTGTCTTCATATTGTGGCATCATTCTTGGTGAGGGTAAGATGCTACTCAAGGTCAGAGTCATACCGGCCTGGGCTACATGCTCAGAGAGCTCCTCTATGTCTCTTTTTATGTAGTCCAGGGAGGTACGTCTCAGGTCATTCACACCAGCATGGACAATGACTGAGTCATATTTGTACTTGCCTTGGAGTGACCTGAGTGCTTGTGTTATGTGGCGGATCCTAGCGCCCGACAGGCAGCTCACCGTGACCTTCTCCTTGCTCAGCCTGGTGAGCGGGACGTCAGTGTGCCTGACGATAGAGTCACCTATTACAAGTGCATCAGGTGGGTTGTTTAGCCTTAAGGGCTGTGACTGTTCGGCACACTGGCTTTGTGAGCTATGTGTTGCACGTGTTTTGTTTTGGGATAGCGGTTGCTTGGGTGTCTGCTTTGGAGGTCTCTGCTGCTTAGGCAGATTTTTATTTAGAGGCTCCGAGTATGTTTTTGTGTGTTTATGTGTTTGGTTTGCTGTAATGGTAGGTCTATGTGAGACTGGAATTGTAGTGAGTGTGGTTTCCTTCTCCTCCTGACTGGTTTCGCCAGTACTGAGTTGAGAGAGCTTAGCCTCCAGTATGGCTATATGGTTGCATCTCTCACATGTGTTGGAATTTGTTGGGAGGAGGAGAGGGTTGTCTGTGTACATGAGGCAGTTGTAACATTGCCTCAAGATTCCCAGATTCACCAGCTGGACCGGAAAGGAGCTTGACAACTGACCTTTGGACATGCTAGAATAGTATTGGGAATTCCATTATAATTGAAAAAAAGGGCCAATGGGGAACTAGGTACTCAAGGGGAGTTTGTGAGGGTGTAGTGCTTTTAATATTTTAGTGCTGACTTGTATAATTGCTTTAGTGAGCAAGTGCCAGGTAACTTAAATGCAAAAATGACAAACAGTAACTTTCTTTCAAGTGTAACAAGGAAATAAGTACAGTAAGCAATGCAGATATCACTAGGGTTCCACAGAAGCGCTGAAAAGCCGCGTTTTAGGTGGAATTAGCGTTTCAGGGAAATAACAAGCATACAAATAAAGCTAGATTCAACAGGCCTGGATCTAGTTTATGCTACAGCAAACAATGTGTACCAATTTCAGTAAGAAACAGTTCAAATATGCAGGCACTATAAGCCTTTAACCAGAAATTCCCAGCTCAGAAGGGCAGAGTCCAGCCTCTCCTCCCACAAGAGTGCAGACCACGAACCTTCTTAATGTAAAATAACTGGCCTGAAGCCCAAGTGCTTAAACCAGAACTAATACACTTTTAGAATAACAGACACTGAGCCCTCAATCAGCAGTTTGCAACTTAGAAGGATGTAAGCTACCTGTCCTGCCACCACAGTGCAGGCCACAAACCTTCCTAATGTAAAACAACTGGTCTGAAGCCCAAGTGCTTAATCCAAAAGACTTAGAATGATAGCTACACTTTAATCAAGTTACTACCAAGCAGTAATAGATACAACTGAATAATTTAAAGAATGCCTGGATTAGTGCTCAAGTTATACAAACAAAGCTAGATTCAGCAGGCCTGGATCTAGTCTATGCTACAGCAAACAAGGTGTACCAATTTCAGTAAGAAGCAGTTCAAATATGCAGGCACTATAAGCCTTTAACCAGAAATTCCCAGCTCAGAAGGGCAGAGTCCAGCCTCTCCTCCCACAAGAGTGCAGACCACAAAGCCTTTTAATGTAAAATAACTGGCCTGAAGTCCAAGTGCTTAAACCAGAATGAATACACTTTTAGAATAACAGACACTGAGCCCTCAATCAGCAGTTCCCAACTTAGAAAGATGTAAGCTACCTGTCCTGCCACCACAGTGCAGGCCACAAACCTTTCTAATGTAAAACAACTGGTCTGAAGCCCAAGTGCTTAATCCAAAACACTTAGAATGATAGCTACACTTTAATCAAGTTACTACCAAGCAGTAATAAATACAATTGAATACTTTAAATAATGCCTGGATTAGTGCTCAAGTTATACATTCCCCCCAGTATAGCTCTTTTGAGTGTGTACCTTTAACCCCCAGTGAGTGTGACTTGAGCCTTTAAAAATTGAAGTTATCACCATACATTTCTAACAAATACTCATTGACAGAAACCAAATATCAATACAAATGTGTTTGCCATCTTGAGCATGGTTTTGGAATTAATGCAAATATGAACAAGCAATATTTGAAGCCCAGAGACACAGTAGGAGGTAATTGCAGAAATGCCTGGTGGTGCACTCAGCTGGAATGAGTAGAGCTGTCATCATTCACAAGGATGAGGATGACAATAAATTGACATTTTGGTAAGCCTAGATGCAGGGAAAGCTTTTTAAAGTGCAAGGTGAGAATTTATGAGATAGGTAACAGCTAAATTTTGGTTTCCTGTTGAAATAGTTTAATTAGCAAGGAAGATATATACAGGGCCAACATCGGTCAATATGACTAAATCAGGTATCCATGAGGAAATGAAGATGTTCAGCGAAGAGGTGGATGAACTGCATTAAAGATCTGTTGCAGTCAGTATACAAGGCCAGAATCATGGGTATAGACGAGGGGATTTTGTCTAGAAGAACAAGGTTTGGAATGGTGTCTTTTTCTATTGTCGTTTGCAATACATATAGAGACATTAGCAATAAGAGGTGCCAACATCCAAGGGTATACTATCCTCACTTCTTCTAATGTCGCCATACCACTCTAAATGAAGATATGCTGCTATCCCTGTAGCATATACCATCTCAGTCATTATGACTATATCTTATCCCTAAAGTCCTGCTAAGCATAATTTCATTTTTCCATTCAGTTTAACATTGTAAACTGCTTCTTGAACTAAACGTTGTAGCATATTCCTGCATCTGTAAATATACACACGTGTGTGTGTATGTATATATATATATATATATATATATGTGGGTGTGTGTGTGTGTGGATTCACTTTATAATCTCAAAATACTGCAATATCGAATTTCACTATTTTAAGTCTATAAAGCCGAACTTCCGAAATAGCGAAACCCCATAACTGCAAATCCAGAAATGTTGAATTTGTGGTTGTGGTGCATTACTTGACGGATGTACTGTGTGCCTGATTTACGGTTTGGTATGTGTATATGGTTGGAGATTCATGTAAGTGAATATTTTTTTAAGGGTTTTGGGTAGGGATTTCAGTGTATGTGAGTGTGTTCGGAAGTTGTAGGTGTGGGTTACTGTAGGTAGGTAAGAGTACGAGTGTGTAAATGTTGAAAGTGGTGGTATTTGTACATTTGTGATGTGTGTGTGCAAGGGGGCTGTATAGTGTGTAGTGGTGAGTTTACTGTCTTTTTCTGTTTGGTGTGACCTTAGAGTTATTATATATAAGTAGCGGGAGCCCCCCTGCTTAGATGTAGGGTAAGTTTATTTATTTCTATTGTTGTGTTTGTGTGTGTTTTGTTTGTTTGTTGTAATGTGGGGAGGAATGTGCATGTCTTGTATGTTGTGTTTACGTTTGCTGTTTTAACTTTCACGGTTTTGGGGTTTTGGTTTTTCGGTTTTATAGTCTCGAGATACTGAAATTCGATATTTCAGTATTTCGAGATTATAAAGTGAATATATATATATATATATATATATATATGTGTGTGTGTAAATCTACCGTACAAGCTCATAGGTTTATAAGTAGGTACTAGGCTATCGGCCCAAGGGTCTAAGTAAATCTAGCCAACAAGGTTCCCTGGCTTACGCCACCCAAGAAAGTTATTTTCCTGTGCCACTGTTGAGCAGAGCCACAGAAGTGATCCCTGGGGTGTATTTTCCATTTCCATCAACTCATCAAGATTTTTCTTGAAGAGTGCTAATGAGGAACTTTGCTTGACATGGATGGGTAGCTTGTTCCAGGGTATGGGAAGTCTCTGGGACAAGAATCTATCCCTCCAGCATGTCGTGTTTATTGTGGTGACAAGGTTTAGGTCCCTAGAGCATGTAGCTTGAAGGGATTAGGATTTCTTTAGGTGTAGCATGTCCAACAGCTCTGGGTTTGACAGAGTTTTATATGTTAGGCAGCGATCACCTCAGAGTAGGCGATATACTATGGAGTAAAGCTGGAGGTTTTTTTAGACGGTCAGTGTAGGGCATCTGTTTGAGGCCAGTAATCCTCTTTGTGAGGTACTTCTGCGGCCTTTCCAGCTGCTGCAGATATCCTGTGAGGTACATTCCAAAAGGGGCATTGTACTCTATAATGGGTCTAATGAGTGTCGAGTAGAGGGGAACAATGACCTCTTTTTTCCTGGATGAGAACCCTTTTGTGATGAGGTGTGCCACGTAGAAGGACTTCCTGACTACTGTGGCGATGTGATTATCAAAGGAGAGACTACTGTCCACCTGGGTCCCATGGTCTCTCTATCACACGTTCTGTGTTAAGTAGACTGCTGCCTATGTGGTAGTTCATGGGTACAGAGTTTTTACCAAAGGGGATGACAATGCACTTTTTGGCATTGAGCTTGACGCCATGGCTCTGACACCAGGCATCTGTCTCAGTGAGGCCCTTCTGTAGGATGTCCACATCATTTGAGGACTCTACTATGGCTCCTAGTTTGCAGTCATCTGCGAACTTCATTAGCCAGAGGCCATCTGTGTTAGCCTGTACTTCAGAGAAGTAGATACCAAACAGGAGAGGTCCCAAGACTGAACCCTGTGGTACTCCACTTGTCACTGATTTGAAGTCAGATCTGGAGTCTGCAACTTTTACAGTGTGGGTTCTGTCAGTGAGCCAGTTGGCAGCCCATCTTGTGATGTAGGGATTTATACCTAGTTTAGTGAATTTAGATATAATTCCAGAATGGGGGATGGTATCGAAAGCCTTGGCGAGGTCAAGATAGGCTGTGTGAACCACCATACCTTCGTCTACGGCTTTGTTGACTGCCTCAAAGAAGTTGATCAGGTTCAGGAGGCATGATCTGCCTTTCACAAACCCAAACTGGGTGGGGTCCAGAGTTTGGAGGTTACCAGTGTCTTTGTTTGAGTTCCATGATGATACTTTCCATGGCCTTGCAGACCAGGCTAATCAGTGTAATAGGGTGATAGTTCCCGGGATCAGTGGTGGCTCCCCCTTTGTGGACTGGGGTAACACTTGCTGTGCACCATTCAGTGGGAGCAAAGCCTGATGTGAGGCTATGATTGAACATGGTGCTTAGGTGGGGAGCCAGTTCGATGTTCTTCATGTTTCACTGTTGCAGTCATCACACTTGGGTTATCTGCCTGCAGGTAGCCCTCAGTCAGCCCAAACCAGAGACTTAGTATTTCTGCGTCGGTTGGTGTCGCTCCATGACTGACGCGTCAGATCATCAGGGGTATAAAAACAGGCAGCCGACGCCATTACATCAGTCTTTCTTGCCGAGGAGCCCGTAGAAGAAGCAGATCGCATGAGTGCCGGTCGGACGCTACCTGAGTTTTTGTTTTTGAATTGAATTATCCTGAAGTCTTCTAAAGCTAAGTACTCCATTGGGGATCCTTTTTACTTGCTCTAACCAACGTCAGAAAAAGTTAACAATTGTCTTGCCTGTGGAAAACAAATACCTCACAGAGATTTCCATTCTTACTGCGTCACCTGTTTAGGCCCAGACCACGAAGTACCTCACTGTCGGTTTTGTGCCTTGTTCAATGCCCAAATTATTCATCATCAGGCCCTTTTTGTCACTAAATACTTTTGTTCTTGATCTCCGTATTCCGAAATGGCTTTGGTAAACCATCCGTCTACCGATCTTCTAAAAAGACGTAAGGATAAAAACAGAGACAGACCGCACAGGTCCAAAGCCGCCAACGATGCTTCCATTAAGGTAGTCGCCATTTCTCTGGTACTCAGTGAGGTGCTTTTGCAGCCCCTGATTCCCGCTTCACTGGATTTGCAGGCCTCTACCGAGACCTGTTCGGAGTCCGGTATGCCGCGAGACTCTTCTTTGACTACGGAACGTATGGATGTCTCTACCTTGGATGGGTCCGGAGCCTCTGAGTAGGCACCGGCTTCTAAGAAAGTTCTTTGCACTACCGATGTTTGGCACAGACCAATGACTTCTTTCTTGTCTTCAGTTCTGTCTAAAACTACCGAGTTTCTAAGGCCAAGAGTACGCGTTACGCCTAAAAACGATGACCAAAGTGCATGCACCTGCTCCCTTGCCACAACATCAAATGCTTAAAATGGCAGAAGACCTTATTATGCTGATTAGGGGAAATCAACCTTCCCCTGCTAAGCGAAAAAGAAACCTGTCCCCAGCAGCTTAAACAGATAGAGTCCGACGACTCTGAGATATTTGCTTATGAAGACATACCCTTATCTGCTTATGAGGATTCATATGCAGAGGAATCCATTCCCTCAACTTCTCCTCCAGAGGATTTTTCTTTTGATGAAACCTTGCATACTTTGAGAGCATTTTCACTGGGAATGCCAAGACTATCCTCAGTCCAAAAAGAGACTCAGAGAATTTCTAGGTTTGCCACAACATAGGCCTTTAGCAATACCCCCAGTCTTGGATGTTGTGGATGATGTCTTTATGGAATCCAGTTTAACTCCTGATACTTTACCCCCTACTCGTAGGAAACCAGACCGGTACTACAGAGTACCTGACTCTCACAAATTCATTTTCAAAAATCCTACTGCTGACCCCAGATGTCATCTCCCAGGGGTCTAAAAGTATCAAAGCAACTACAGCTAAGAATCCCATCCCTTTGGACAGGGATTCCAGAGCACTGGACAGATGGGGTAAGAAAGTGTATACCTCTGCAACTCTCGCCATTAGGGCTTTGAATCGTCAGTTTCACATGGTGAAGTACCAACAACATATGGAACTTATTAAGCAAAAATAGCTACTTTTACAGACTGTGCAGAAAATAAAGAATTGCATGAGCTTATGCATTCTGCAAAACAAGTCAGCAAGCATACATTGCAGTGTGGCTTTCACACCCTAGAAAAATCTTGCAGGGCAGCAGTCACTGGTTCTGTACTGAGAAGGCATGCTTGGCTTAAGGAGCAGACCTTGCCAGACCATGTCAAATCAATGCTATTGGATGCTCCTTTGAACAAGGACAAGTTGTTTGGCACCAAAGCAGAAGAGGTTCTTAAAAAGATGGAAGAAAAAGCTAAATCTATGCAGACAGTCAAATAATTCCTGCAAGTACAGCCTCCTAGATTCAGTAGGCATTGCCCCTCGAAACATTGGTCCTTTCCAGCCCCCACAAGGCCATCTCAAACTAGATCCAGGGGAAACAGCTCCCCCAGACTACAGTCTCAGGGTATGCAGAGATCTACGCAATGGAGTGCCTCCACCTCTAAAGCAGGGAGTGCTAAACCACTTCCTTACAGAAAGAATTCACAATGATGTCTCAACTCCACTCCCTATCTCTGCCCAACTGCTTGTGCCCCTAGGAGGAAAATTTGCCCTTCATGCAAAAAACTGGATTTCCATCACCAAAGACCGATGGGTCCTCAACATTGTATCCCAGGGGTACAAATTTTACTTCCACTCACTACCATCCCCAAAAGGGTTCCCAGACCTTCCTCCATACCAGTGGGCAATGGCAAAAAACCAAGTTTAATCCCTGCTCTCTATAAGGGCAATTCAACCTGTTCCTGCGGAACAGATAGGTCAAGGATTTTATTCCAGAATTTTCCTGGTACCCAGAAAAGAGGACTCTTGGTGCCTAATCCTAGATCTTTCAATTCTTAACACCTTCCTGGTGGTGCCAAAATTCAAAATGCTCACCCTGCAACAGTTTCTACGTATGCTAGCCAGAGATGCCTGGTTAGTTACCCTAGACTTAAAAGAAGCCTATCTGCACATCCCTATAAGGGAGTCTTGCAGGAAATGTCTAATCTTCAGGGCAGGATCTATGCATTATCACTTCTCTGCACTTCCCATTGACTTATCCAGTGCTCCCAAAGTATTCACAAAATGCCTGGCTCCAGTGATTGCTTACTGCAGACAGAGAAATATTCAAATTTACCTGTAATTGGACGACTGCCGCAGACAGGAAGTGCTGTTGCAGCACCTGATATTTGTAAAAAAAAACCTTCTAACCTCCCTGGGGTACACCATCAACTAAAAGAAATCAAAACTAGTCCCCAGTCAAAAGATTGTATTCCTGGGAGCAAGCTTGGACACAGCATCCCAGATGGCATTCCTCACTCCAGAAAAACAAGCCTATCTGACAGACTATTTTACTCAAATGGCCACCAGAACCCAACTATCTGCAAGGAAAATCCTGAAGGCCCTAGGGTTCATGGCCTCATGCAGCCTACTAATTCCATATGCCAGACTGCATATGAGGAAACTTCAATGGTAATTAAAAAGTCTTTGGTGCCAACATTCTCAGGACCTGGAAACAAGTCATTCCTATAATACCCTGTCTAAGGACAGTTTCTTTGGTGGGCAGCAGCATGCAACCACAACAAGAGACTGCCTTTATTTAACCCCACGCTACCCAGACCCTAACCACAGAAGCATCAGACTATGCCTGGGGGGCACACATGGACGGCAAGTGCATTCAGGGCCACTGGAGCCCAAGTCAAATTCATCTGCACATCAACCAAAAAGAGATGCTAGCTGTGCAGCATGCTCTGACAGCTTTCGGATCCCTACTCTCACCAGGACACCTGCTAATAAAAACAGACAACACCATAGTTTTGTGGTGCATCAACAAGCAAGGGAGAACCCACTCTTACCCACTCTGCAGGCTAGCCATGACCGTGGGGAACATGGCCTTGGACATGCAGGTCCATCTGCAAGCTCACTTCCCACCAGGCAAACAAAACTCACTGGCAGACGGCTTAAGCAGAAATCTCCTAGACCCACATGATGGGAACTAGAGCCCAGCACCTTCAACCTTCTGATTCAGAAATGGGGGACCCCAGAGGTGGATCTCTTTGCCTCCCCCTGCAATCACCAGCTCAGTCCTGGAAAGTGGATGCCCTATCCTTCCAGTGGGTAAATCTCTCAATCTGTGCCTTTCCCCCCTGCCCCTTCTCTCGATTATTGCTCAAGATAAAACAGGACAGACCAAAGACAGTTCTGATTGCCCCAGACTGGCCATGCCAGCACTGGTACCCACTCATGTGCAGCCAGTCACCAGTGCCACCCTGGCACCTACACCAGAACCCAACCCTGCTCTCTCAGCAGGGGGGGGAGCAGATCTTGCATCCACAACTACAAACCCTAAATCTTGCAGCCTGGCTTATTCCTTGAACTCTCCCCCAGTAAATAGCCTAAGCAAGCAGGAGCTGGACGTCATTCTTGAAGCCAGAAGACCCAGTACAAGGAAATCTATGCTGATAAGTGGAAAAGGTACTGCTCCTGGA
Source organism: Protopterus annectens (assembly GCF_019279795.1). Lineage (NCBI taxonomy): Eukaryota > Metazoa > Chordata > Ceratodontiformes > Protopteridae > Protopterus > Protopterus annectens. The sequence goes on from NC_056740.1 coordinate 365,705,448, forward strand.
TTCAGTCTAAAGGAAGAGGACACAGCTCTACCCTCCCTGCCTCTAATCCTGGATTACTTAGATCTACTTCATAGAGGCCTGTCCTTCTCCTCCATTAAGATCCATGCCTCTGCCATTTCGGCTCATTACAACACTGAGCTGCCTCTCTTCTCTCACCCTCTTATCAAACAGTTCCTCAGAGGACCAAGCAACTTAAGGCCAACTAGGAGAGCACCCACCCCGGCTTGGGACCTTAAGTTTGTACTGGAAAAGCTCACTTTACCTCCTTTGAGCCTCCAGCATCAGCAGAGTTAAAATTCCTCTCTTGGAAAACAGCCTTGCTTCTGGCCATCACTTCAGCTAGAAGAGTGTCTGAGCTACAAGCACTTATGGCCGTGGAACCTTTCATTATTTTCCATGCTGACATGGTTTCCCTCGGGACTAACCCTTCCTTTATGCCTAAAGTGGTGTCCATTGTGGCTCTCAACCAGTCTATCCATTTGTTAACTTTCTTCCCTAATCCTCAAAATAAAGGGGAATGGATCCTGCACTCCTTGGACATGCACAGACAGCTCAGATTCTACCTTGATAGGACTAAGCCCTTCAGGAAATCTGACCAGTTACTAGTCAGCTTTGCACCAGGGGCAGAGGGCAAGGCCATTTCAAAGTAAACATTTCCCAAATGGATAGCACACTGCTTCCATTTCTGCTACAAGCACAACGGGAAACCAACCCCTGAGGGGGTCAGAACACATTCCACTAAGGCAACTTCTACCTCTACAGCATTCCTCAGAGGAGTCCCTTCCAGGGACATCCTGGAAGCTGCTACCTGGAGTTCTGTACATACCTTCACCAAACATTACCACCTGCCTATTTTTTCTAAATCCAGGGTGGGTTTTGCAACAGCAGTCCTGCAAGGCATACTAGCCAGCCCCAACTCTTCTTGACTGCCTCCACCCTTTCTTCAGCTTTGGGAATCAACCCAAGTGTGATGACTGCAACAGTGAAACACGAAGAACATAGTACAGTTGTGTACACTTACCGTAAATGTAGATGTTCGAGTGTATTCACTATTGCAGTCCTGGTTTCCCACCCTCCAGCCCCCTTGTCTCTTTCTCTCTCTCCTCTCTGTCTATTTCTCACCCCTTACAGGGCTGTTGGTATTTAATTTTTACTGGTGGTGTTTTCCCACCATAACTTAGCTTCCTATTTGGGGGGCGCTCCTGACATTTGGGGAAGAAAAACTGATGTAATGGCGTTGGCTGCCTGTTTTTATACCCCTGATGACCTGACGTCACTCCTGGAGCGACAGCAACCGACGCAGAAATACTAAGTCTCTGGTATTCGGGCCAACTGAGCATTACCTGCAGGCAGATAACCCAAGTGTGATGACTGCAACAGTGAATACACTCAAACATCTACATTTATTGTAATTGTACACAACTGTACTTTCTGAAGTTTGTGTAAAGCGAAGCCTGGGATGTTGTCCAGTGCCATGGATGCTATGTTTTTAGATTTAGAGAGTGCAGCTTTTACCTGCATTGTTGTGATTACAGGGACTCTGCATTCTTCCTGTATAGATATGTGCCCTTTAGGGGGTGAGGGGGGGGGGGTAACGTTAGCACTGAACCTATCTGCCAGGATGTTGGCAATATCAGTTGGTTCTGTAATTTTCGTGCCATTGTGCTGTAACTCAGACCAGATCTGGGTGTTGCCATTAAGATTCTTGACATAGCTATAGAATGCTTTTTGGTTGTCCTTAGATCCAGTGGTGATTTTGTTTTTGTAGTAGCTTTGGAGGATCTTATAAGGGATCTCAGCTTCTTACTGAAGCTGACCAGGGAGCTCCTCCGCTCATGGGATTTTACTGTCTTTTGCAACAGTTTCTTCCTTCTGTTGTACAGTTTGTGTATGGCAGGGGGGCCACGAGATCGGCTTCCTTTTTTTTGGTGGATAGCACAATTCATGCACTCATGTAAGTGCTTATAGAGTGTATTTGTGTAGGATTCAACAGTTGTAACTGTATTGTCCATCTGCACGGGTGTCATGAAGTTCGCCACTTCTGTAAGAAGCATGAAGTTGGCTTTGGAGAAATTTTTTACTGTGGTTTCCTTAATGGGGGGTGGGGGTGGGATGTGGATATCTAGAGTGGATTAGCTTATAGTCGGATCGGACCAACGAGGAGTTGACTTCAGGTGTGGAACACCGGTCACTCATGTTGGTAATGACTAGGTCGAGGATATTGTTGCTCCTGGTGGGGGTGTGGATAAGTTGATCCAGGGCACTGGAATTTATGAATTCCAGAAAGCGTTGAGCAAAGGAGTTGGTACATGAGTAGTTTTCCCAGTTAATGGTGGAGTAGTTGAAATCGCCCATTATTAGGGTGTTTGGTTGAACCCTAATATTTTCCAGTATATCAAGAAAAGAGGAGTGGGAATCCTGGGGCATGGTGGGGGATCTGTAGCAAGCTACAATTTGAATTGTAGTTTTGTCCAGAGTTAGTTGCACTTGGATAACCTCGGATGCATTATGCTGAGTAACTAGCCTGGTGGTGTGGATATCCTTAATGAATATGGACACACCTCCGCCTTTGGTGTTCCTGTCCAGGTTACATGGCCAAAAACTGTGGTACGAGTTATAGTCTGTAGTGCAGGGGTGCTCTCTGGAGCCTTGAACCAGGTCTCAGTCACTGCACAGATATTGATGTTCTCCATTTTAAGGAGTGCCTCAAGTGAGTGCATTTTGAGATTTAGACTTCTAGCACTGAGTAGCATTACCCTCAGTTTTTGCTTGCCTGTTCTTGTTACGGTGGTGAATTTGTCATTTGAACCTTGCCTAAAAAAGCCACTATAGGGGCGGCAAGAGCCTTTGCCAGTATCCAGAATCCCAGGGGCGAAAGGTGCAGGCCATCTCTGGCAAAGTATCGTGGTCTGACCATTTCGTCCCAGGCAGACAGATACTGAATCCCCTTAGAATGACACCAGAAGCTTAGCCAATTGTTGAAGTCAATCATTTTGTCCTTGTACTGTGGTATCATTCTGGGTGATGGCAGAATGCTACTCAGGACAGAGTCATATTTGTACTTGTTGTGGAGTGACCTGAGTGAGTGGATTATGTGGCGGATCCTGGCACCTGACAGGCAGCTGACAGTAAACTTCTTCTTGTTTAGCCTGGTGAGTGGGGACATCAGTGTGCCTGACTCTATAGTCACCTATGACTAGTGTGTTGGGTACGTTGTTTTGCCTTATGGGCTGTGGTTCAGTGGCACACTGAGTCTGTGGACTATGTATCATTTGGGTTGTGTTGGGGGGGGTGGAGGTTCCTTGCATTTCTCCTTTGGAGGTATCTGTTGCTTGAGCAGGTTATTATTGAAAGCCTCCATGAATGTTTTTATTTTTCTGTGTGTGGATTTTGGTGGTGTAGATTTTTGTGGGACTATGTGATGAGTGTGGTGTGGTGCAAGTGTTTACCTTCTTCTTTTGACGGTCAAGTTCAGTCTTGATTGGAGAGAGCTTTACCTCCAATTTGGCTAGATAAGTGCATCTCTCACAGGTTGTAGTGTTGGGTGGTAGGAGGAGAGGGTTTTCTGCGTACATGATGCAGTTGCTACATTGCCCCAAGATGCCCAGATTCATCAGATAGGAGAGAACACTGGGAGCTGAACCTTGGACATGCCTGAATAAAAAACTATTTTCCTCTAGATAAGTGAGGAAAGTGAGTACAAGAGCTGTTTTTCTCTAAGCAAGTGAGGAAATTAAGTACAAAAACTGTTTTCCTCTAGGTAATGAGTGTTGTAGTAATATGTAGCTTATTTAGTGCTTACAACAAGTTCTGAACAAGTGCTGAGCACGAATAAGCAAATTCAAGTGCTAAAACTTAGAATCTGTATCTGGACTAGACTAGTTACAGGAAAGAAACAAGTGCAAATGCAGGCTTTTAAATCAGAAAGTTGAGAGAGAGATGGAAAAATTGCCTAAACTGCCAATAACTACAATTTCTGGGCCAGAAATCACTGCTTATATGGTAAATGGGTTACCTAGTGCTTATCACTCCCACTGATAAGCTAGCAGGCTTCCCTCCAACACAGAAGGGCTGGGGGCTCAGGAGCTTGCAAACATTCCTGGATACAGCAAACCTATATCTGGACTAGACTAGTTACAGGAAAGGGGGAAACGCATGCAAATGCGGGCTTTTAAATCAGAAAGTTGAGAGAGATGGAAAAACTGCCCAAATGGCCAGTAACTACAGTTGCTGAGCCAGAACCACTCCTTATGTGGTAGATAGGTAACCCAGTGCTTACCACTCCCACGGATAAGCTAGAAGGTTTCCCTGCAACACAGAAAGACTTAACTTCGAACTGCAAATGGCCGAGATCTTAAGATCGAAGTTTTTAAACTTTGAAATTGTAATAAAAAAATAAAAACAAAAAAAGTTTACTTTTTTTGCAGGTGGGGTTAAGACCCCCTGCAATCCCCCACGTGGGGGGGGAGTAAATTTCCTTTTCCACGCTGTATGGCGATCTCCATTCAAAATTTCAGTCTTATAGTGTCCACCATTTGTAGTTTGAAGTTTTGAAACTTCAAGCTTGTGAAGGGAATCCATATACACACACACACACACACACACACACACACACACACACAATTTGTTTTTTTAGCAGTATCACCTTGCACCTTACCTTGTATCAGTAAATGTTTTGTTCATTTCTTATGTGGTGCTTTTCACCCTGGCTGTGCCTGCAAATGGTCCATTGACATCAGTGCACTGCCCCAGTAAACAAATGTAAAGAAATAAATATTATAAATAAATAAGGGGAGACATAGCATTGTTTAGCGATGACATGATATATCTGACAAATCCAGAACAACGTGTTCCTGTGTTGTACCATATTTTGAGACAGTTATAAATATTTTTTAAGCTTAAACATTTATTAACCATCCAACTGAAACACAGCAATCATGCAATCCTCATGCATGGTGCACATTTGGATATTCTGGTGGTCACCCTCTACTGTTTCTTAACCCATCATTTAATTAGTATAATTACATTAGGAATGACCCAAAGCCAGCATTTATAATTCTAAATAATGCATTTTCTACCTTCCAATTGGCATCTGCCATTACCTTGTTAGTTGCCTTCCACAGTCTAGTATTTCAAAAGCCCCACTTGTGATTTAAAAGTCTAGGTTGAATATACCTCCCTCATCTCTCTCATTTACTATATTATGCATTTTTATTTAAAATTCTATCCCACATGTCCCATTTGCTTGTGTGTAACTTCTCTGTAACAACTTCTGCTCCTCCACTATTTGTATCATGTCCTCCACTGTCAGTTCTACTACCATTTTCCACTTCCTTGTTATTCCTTTCTTAGCCGCAATTAAGTATATCATTACCAGTGCTTCTTTCTTTTTGGACTCTCTCAGTTCCAGTCTAACTTTAAAGAAATTTATTATTTTCCAAATATAAATTTTGCCCTAAGATTTCTTTTATCAGTTGTTCGATGTCGCTTTTGTATTTCTGTAGTTTGCTGCAATCCCAGAAAATATGCTGCCATGTTCCTACTTGTTTCCTCTCACATCTCCAACAAGTAGAGTTTACTCCTATTAACACTTTATGCAACCTATCCAGTGAACAAAAGTACTTTTGTAGGTGTTTTCAGGCAAATACACAAAATTTCCTGGACTTGGTTGCAAGCCCTGGATCTGTGCGTATACTCTACCATGCTTCTTCTGACAGACCCCCATCCACTGAACTTTGCCATCTTCTTAGAATGCGCCATTTCCTTACCCATTTGTCTGTGATTAATGACTTTAAATTGTGCTTACTAGTCCCCTGTTTGGTCCTCATCATTTCTTACTTGCAACTATAACTTAATTAGTTCAGGTCTTTCAAAGTTTCTTCTCTTTACCTCTCTTTAGTGTTTGGATAGAATCTCATAGGGTCTTCTGTATTCCACTATCTTCCTATTTGCCCATCTAGCTTTTCCCTTACTTCACTCGACACAAGCCTGTCATCTCCAGAGCATAATTCCTCACAATAGTAAAATTTTCTTTTTCTCTTACCCCAGTTCTCAGTTGCTTTGGGGTTTTATACCATAGGTATTGTTTTTTACTAATTCTTTTGGGTAAATTTGAAATTCCCAAATTTGGTGATCTCTCATCCTGAAACTTTCTTGCACCCTCTTGCCAAGTTGTGCCTTTGTACTTCCCTTTTCCTCCAGAGGTCAAGATATCCAACCTTGCTCTCCTCATATTTGTTTATTCTGATCTTGCAATATTTCTTTCCATTTTGCATCATGTCTTAGATTCTGAACATTTAGAATGATCTTAAGTTGTGCTGCCCTTAAATATTCTTGCATGTAGGGTATAGTTAGCCCTCCCTTTTACTTCGGCACTATTGTTTTTTGCCACTCTTTTCTTAACTTTTTACATCCCCTTATAGTTAGTGATCTCCCTACTAATATGCTCCCAAAATGTATTTCCCATATTGAAAAGTAGTGCCCATGTAACACACATCACCAAAGGTACTGTGCATATTTTTATTGTTGTGATCCTTTGATCTAGTTCCCTCACCATAACCTTCCATTTCTTTATCATGCTTCTTACTTTTTCCTGGATTTGGTCCCATTCCCATGTTTCTTTCATTGTCTCATTTGAGTTGACACCCACCCCAAACTCCCAAATATTTCCTGCTATAATGACCTCATAGTGTAGGGTATTAGGGTATTCTCCAATTAGTTCCTGGGGGGTGTATAGTTTATACAGATTGTTTTAGTCTTATTCTCATTTACTTTGTAAAATGAAATTTTCATAAAATCCCTGATTATATTGAATGTTTTCTTCATATCTCAGCCTGGGTTTGTGATATAAAAAATTGTCATCTGCAAACAATGAAAATTTCTCTTCCCAGTTTACTCCTAATTTCCAACTGTGGATACTTGAGGCTGTTATCCATTGGGCAAGTGGCTCAAGATATAGAGCAAATAATAGGGGAGGCAGGTGGGGAGCCTTGACTGTTTCCCCTCTAAATTTAAAACTCTTCCATTAATCTCATATTTACTTTTAAAACTGCAGGGGATCCTTTCTAAAGCTGTTTTGATATGTATAATGAATATCTCCCCAAAACCCATATGATGCAATACTGACTACATATATTGGCCAGTGTACTCTTTCAAATGCCTTCTCCACAACTAAACTTAACATTACTAGTTCCTTCTTTTCCCTTTCAGCTGCATTTTGTATGATCTATTTCTTTAGGATATTATCAGATGTTAGTCTTCCCATGATGAGTCCACATTGTTGGTCCCTTTCCACTAGCCTAGGCATAATTATTTCAAGCCTGATTATGAAGTTTTTTGTCTCTATAATCATGGCCCAAAATGGATATCAGTTTATATGAGGACTGAGAACTACGGTCCTTCCCCTCTTTTGGAATTACTGCTATTAGTGCTATGTGCCAAGACTCTGGGACTATTTTTCTCTAAAGTCTCAGTAACCATACCTGAACCAGGTCATTTTGGAGCTCCCTGGAAAATTTTTTTGGGAGCAAGTCCAAACTCTGGGATTTCCCTTCTGGTGATTTTTTTAATCTGGTCACTTATTTCCTGTGCAGTGATCAGTTTCATTATTTGTTTCATTTCCTCTTCAGTGAGCTTTAACTGCGTTTCCTTAAGGATTTTCTATAACCTATCCTCCCAACCATCTTCCGTTCCCTGACATTTATATGATGTTCATAGTACCTTCTGAAAATCTGGCCTATCTCTTTTGAGTTAACAACTAGTCTCGTCCTGTTTAGAATCTCGTAATTTAAACACCCTTCTTTCAACCTTTTTTGCCTCAGTCTTGCTGCTAGGATTTTCTGGTGTTTGGGTGAATTTTTATAATATAGACCTTTCAGACCTCCCTTCCTTACATGAAATCAAATCATCCAACCTCTTATTCCATTTTTATGTCAATTCTTACAGTTCCACTTTTCTGCTTGCATTTCATCCCTTATCCATTGCAGTTTAATTGATCTATTCTTTCGTATTCTATTTTTTTTTCATTTTTTCCACTCCTGTCATGAGCGTGTAACCTATTCTTTATCCCTTCCTTTACTTGCACCCATCTTTCATTGATGCTATCTTGATCCCCTAGTAGCCTCTGCAAACCTTCTATTACATAATTCTGGAATCTATTTTACTGTGTTTTCTTAACCCTCCTATGTATAATCTTCAGTGATGTATCCCCATTTCACCTCTCTGTTTAGATATTTCTCTCTTAATCAGTGCATGATCTGTTAACAAAATAAGGTATGTAACCAATACTCTTTACATCCATTTTCATGCTCCCTTGTTCTATACTGTTAGTCGATTCTGGATAATGTGCCAAATTATTATGGTTTATAGGTATGCTGTAAATCTCCTTTAATTATTTCCCCTATATCCTTTAACCTCCCGTATATCTTCAATAACCTATCCAACACTTTTACTTGGGTATCAGTACTTTTACTTATGGGTCCCCACTTACACCTCTCTTCTTGTGACTAGATTCCAATCATCTGCTTTAATCCCTATCCCCTGCACAAAACTTACCATCTCAAGCATTGTATTTTTCAGTTCTGCATTATGTATCCCTGGGGGCATATAAACACTCCCCAGTGTCAACTGTTTCCCTTCATAGTTGCCTTGTATTATCACATATCTGCCTTTCTCATCTCTTTTCCATTGCTCCACCCAAAAGGGGGTCCTTTCCTTATTAGTGCTACAAGCCCTCTTTTTCTTCCCTGTATTGCCGCTACATGAAAAGGGAATCCCTTTTTGACTAATTCCTCATTTTTCTTGTTTGTCATGTGCATTTCCTGCATCATTGTTATCTGTGCTTCACTTTATCTGAAAACCTCTTAATACTTTCATGAGTTTCTGTGGTTCCCCCAACCCATTCCACATTGCTGATTTTAGCAATATCTCTAGAATTTACTAAGTTTTTGGTATTTCTTCTTTACTTCCTTGGTAACTCTCGGTTTTCTTTTCAGTTTTCCCCTTGCCTTGGCAAACAGAGTGATTACCTGTCTGTTCCTTTAAATTAGAAGCATGTCTTTGCAACAGACGTTTTGGTAGTTGTTTAAAGCTAATAACATTGCATAAACTCTATAAATTGTAAACTTAATTCCCCCTCCTTGATTCTTATCTTCATCCATTGTTAATAATGAGCCCTTGCTCATAGTAATACCTTCTGGGTTGATTTTTTCTTAACGTTCCCTAAGCTAGAAATGTTGCAGCCTTCAAATGCTATCGTTTGTAGCCAGTTTTTGTGGGTCAGCCTTCCTAGTAGGCCCCTTCTTGTTCCACTACTTTCATTCACTTAGTTTTCACCCTCACTACCCACCCTTTGTGTGGTCTTACTGTGTTTGACTAATCCTTTTGTGAGTACACATTGCTTACTAAATTTGTACTGGTTTCTATGGACATTCTTTATACTCATTCTGCCCCTCATGAAACATGTCATCACTTCTGCCTGTCATGACACTAGACATGTTTAACATAGTAAAAAACATAGTTACACTACTTTTGGTTGGATTCAAAATGTTTTTCCATCACTTATTAATGTTCAATGGGCATATTCAGAAGTGCATACTTTTCCTCCCCAGTCTTATTCAACACAATTTCTTCCTGCTAGCCCAGCCATTACATAACATGCCACTGTCCCATTGTCTCACAGCAGTCCTTTATTTTTCCTCTTCGGTCAGCTCTTCATCCTGCATATAATCCCTTTTTCTTCCTTGCATCACCTTCAAGTACTCTTAGACACACTTGATGTGCTTTTCCACTTCTCTTTTCCTGTCTTGCATCTTACATTGTAACATTGGGAATGGCTTTAATGGCCACTTCTCTGTTTGTTGACCTCCTATGCTTTCTTCTTGGTCCATGGCACTCAAACTCACTTCTCCTGTTGACATGGATTCCAAAGCTTATTTATACTGTCTATTTCTTCCTGCACTGCATCTAGATCCAAAAAGGCTTTAGTGTCTGTATGAAGATGCACTTTAAATGTCGCTGGGTAGGTCAGTTTGAAGCATAACCCCAAAGCCCGTCACTTTTTGAATAAAGGTACAAATGTGATTCTTCTTTAGCAGGTGCTAACCAAATAATCCTAATCAATGAACACTCTCCAGTCACCCACCTGTAAGACCTTTCCCTTCTGACAAATGCCTGTAAGCAACTGCTCCTTAACTTAAAAAGTTTATACCTTTACAGCGATGAGTCTTGGAAGTCATTCAGCCAGGCTGGACTCTGCATAGAACCTTTGCGCTGTATCCAGTAATATTTTTTCCAGGGCTATGCCAGTCCATTGATGGAGCTTCTTCCCCATGAATTGCCTACACTCTTTCCCTTCCACTCCCTCTGGGATGCCAATAAATCTTAGGTTCTCCCTCTGATCCCTGTCTTCCATTTCAATGAATTTTTCATGAAATTTATCCTGCGTCACTTCGCTAGCTGTAAGTTGTGTTTCCCTTATGCTCCCTTCCTACTCTGCAGCTTGTCATAGTGCACTGATAGCTCTACTTTGATATCCTCTAATTGTCTGCCTGTTTTACTGATATACTCCAACAGAGTAGTATTAATTTTAACCATTTCATTATGTAGCTTATCTAGCTAGTCATTAACTTTTTGCGAGTCCCTCTCTTTCTGGCCTGTGTCTTGCTCCATTGTCTTGGATTTGTGGTTCTTCTCTGCCCTTCTCTGCTGATGTGAAGTTTTTAGCTTTACTTTGGGATCAGATTATTTATCTGTTTTCCATCTTCCTTTGGACATAGATTCCTTTAGCTTTCTTCCACTCTCTGCTAGGTCTAATTTGTTTGTATTCTCAACTTTTTAAGTCTTTTTAATTAACACTGCAGGGGAAGAGCTCATATAATGTAACTGCTCAGCTCGGCATCTTACCAGAAGTTCATAGGTTAGTGCAAGGCTAACTGCCCTTGTGGGCCATTTTAAACATCGCCAATTTACCTGAATGGTGAGAATTAAACTCTGTACCGTATGTCTGTGAGGTAAACAGCTTAACTATTATGTCAGCCCCCCCAGTTACAAATATTTTTGGGTTATTAAATAAATGTAGATAAACAAAACCATGTCTGTAAATTGTGTGCCCATGTATGAATTAGTGCAGCAATTCCTTTAGCTTTGGGGGCATGAAGAAATGAAGTACCTAGGAGTATGGCCTAGGGAAGACTTATTACTAGCAGCAAAGAAGATGTGGAATGGGAACTAAGCAGAAGGTAATCCAAAAGGTAAGAGAAGTACAAAATGTTCATTATTGTGATTACTGCTGCAGTAGCCTTAGCTATTTCGTTTACATCCTTCACAGGATATAACAGCAGGCACCTCCCAAAGCTTCAGTGGCACCTTCCACAAACCCAAACTATTAATCAGCTTGAGATGACCTGAAGAAAGAGTGGTTTTGAACATCATGCCCTTCAGAGCTTTCCTGCCTCTGAAAAGTGCTCATCTTGTGGATTTTGAAGGATCTTCGGTTGGCTAACATTTCAATTGCTGGGCTGATCAGTTCCCCTTGGGGAAAAAATTCCACATTTTTACGCTATGACAAAGTGAACTCTTTTTAATGAAATCATTCATTTTAACCTAGGAAAAAGTTTTTTTTTTATTGACTGTCACATGACTTTTAGTACATTTTAAACCCAAGTGTTTACTTTTTACTTTTGTGGAAAAAGTTAAAACAAATTTAAAGCTATTTTTATCCTTGATAAATCTGTGTTTTACTTTTGGAGGCTGGGGTAAGGATTTAAATTACTTTGCACTGGTTTTGATTAGAAAAGGGTTTTTTTTTGTTTTTTTTTTTACCACTTACCTGTTTTACCACTTATTGCAATTACTGCTGCCAGGCTTCCTCAGGAATCGTGCATAGAAGAAAATCAATAACAGCCTTTGTCACCACTGCAGGCTGCTAAAGTGCCTCAGCTGTACATGGGTGACTGCTGTAGCCATTTCTGGCTCCTCAAACCATTCATCTTTTTCCTTGGCTCCCTCTGGTGTACTTCCTACAGCCACCATGGTTCAGGGGTTAGCCACATCCTCTATGGCTACTGGGGTGCCTTTGGTGGGTAAGGAAGAATCACTGTTGGTCCTGGAAGAATAAGCAGTAAATACCCATCTGACTAGCCAGACCTGTATGCTTATCCCTAGGGAGGTTTTTCCTGACAAACATGGATCTGCTTTTTCAGAAATACCTGTCAAGAAGAAGCATAAATATAGATGTATATCTTCTCCTTTGTCAGTCACTATAGACAGGTGTGATTTATTGGATTTAGCTCATGGTTTACTTCAGGTTCTTGAACATTCCAGCTTAGCTATTTCTGGTAAGCAAAAAAGGGATTCTTCATTTTCTGTGGAGGTTCAAGAGTTTGAACCAGAAAATGATTGTGAAAGGACAGATTCTATTTTGCCTTCTCTGGTTTCTAATTTAGATTCTGAGGAGAGTGTGGATTCTGCCAGTCCCCTTGAAGGATTCTCTTCCTGAAACATTTTCCAGAATGATTTATTTGTTTCAGTGGGAACTTAATGATATTCCACTGTCCCTATATAAGTATTATGATTTATTGCAACTGGACTTTCCATAACTTACTCCAATTCCTCCTCCTGTTTGAGCATAAGAGGATGTTTTTGTCACAGCCTGTAATTTGCCTGACAGCCAGTTTGCAGCCCCAAGCAAGCTGATAGATTGTATAAAGTTGCTAAGTCTTATAAGTGTTTATATACTAATCCCAGATCAGAACCAGCAGTTTTTTCTCTTGTGAAAACAGCTGCTGCTAAACATCTTGCCAGTACCAATCCCTCCCCTTTTAACAAGAATGGGAAAGATTTTGATAGATTTGTAAAAAAAAAGTGTATTCTTCTGCAACAGTTATTTTATGCTCATCACTTGTTAAGCTCGTATGTTAAAGGTTATACTTGCCTCTTTTGAGAACATGAGGAATATTATGGCATCTCTTTTCTCTCCTGAGGGAATAAAAATATTCTTTGCGTAACCTAATTGCTCCTGTGTCTCAAGTAGCTATCCACTGTTTGAAATGTACTTATGATTCTGCTAATGCCACTTCCAGGGCTGCTGCCACTGAAACTGTCAGGAGGAGGTTTGTCTGGTTATGTATTCAAAACCTTCCAAAAGATGTCAAAATTGAAATCTTGAGTTCTTTCTCAGATAGTCGGACCATCTGCTACAGAGGTCTTTAAGAAGTGCAGTGAGAGAAGTATGCTGATTAAAGGAATCTCTCCAATTTTTCAGCCTTCTTTGTCCATGTTTGCCAAAGAATTTAATGCTACAAAAAAAAACTTTTTCAAAAAGCAAGATAAAGGAAGACAGGAAACTGCTAAGCAAATATATAAAAAGCAGTGGCAAGGAGATTCCAGAAAGAAAAGAGGAACCTCCAAAACAAAGGGCAGTTTAATAAGTCTGAATGACTATCTGTAAAACATGCATTCCCTTTCCCCAAACTCTTAAACCTTATAGAAGGTCTGAACCTCTTTTTCTGTCTTTGACAACAGTTTCAGACGAGTTCTGAAAGTAATTCATCTTGCTTACAGATGGTAGTGGGAGTCCCCCCTACATTTGCCAATCCAAAGTCCTCTTTTCCCTCTTCTTATTCATCATTTGCTGTTTGATTGAAGGGGAGAAGTGGTCTTTCCTCCTCATCACAGAGAAGGCTTTTATTTAAGAATGTTTCCTTTCTAAACGTGTTTGTTATAGTGCCCAAATTCAAAATGTCTCTTCACAACTTATTACCTCTCATTTACCACTTTTGGTTTTCAAAGCTGCATATCATCACATTCCTATACATCCAAATTTCAGTTGTATTTTAAGGTTCTATGTGTCTGGATCGCGCTTTCAGTTGTCTGCATAAACATTTAATGGTGCATACACAATATTTTATGTTGGTAGGAATACTTATCCTAAAACTGGAATGTTTTGTAAAATTGCTGTGATTGGATCTACTTCATCATAATGCAAGACACTGTTTTTTCATGCTGTGACCTTTGACAGCTGAGCTGTAAAAATGGAAAACTTTCATGCACTCTGTAGTTCTTTTAAACTGACTACACTAAGCAGACACTTTGATTGATTAGCTTCATAGTATCCTCAGTCAAAAAAAGGCTCTGGCTTATAACTGTAAGTACATATTCCATTTATTTTTGGAATAAGTCAAGTCTGTCAAAAAGACATCAAGAAGTGCTGCTGCATCAGTCATGTTTCTCCTCAACACCAGTAGCCATTTTCTGTGCTTATTCTACTTGGAGGAATTTAAGAAATTACAAGATGGTTCTTTTGCTGCTCCTTTAAGAAACTACAAGGTAATTATTTTACTACTTCTACTTTGTGAGTCAAATTCTTTGACTTAAAGAAAACATAAGGGCATAGAAAGAAAATGACTAAATCACTGTAGCTGCTGGAATCTTCAGAGATAGATCTACAGTTACTCGTCGAAAGGACTAACCATTGAACGGCACATCATTGAAAGCAAACCATTGAACATCCATTTCTTGAATGTGCACTTCATCAAACCTGTGAGACAGGGAAAGTAACTAATTGGACAACACTTTCCCGTCTCACTTTTTCCCCACTGTGGTGCAATCTCAGAGTTGGTATACATAGTTGGGGGGTGTGGGTGGCTTTGAAATACTGCCTTTTGTAAGACAGGGAAGTGTTAGCCAACTAGTTACTTACGAATGTTAAGTTGTCAATCTCGCCTTCATTCTTGCTGGATGGGTTCGGAGCCGACCCTCAGCTCCGACTCGGCCAATACTAAAGCTTGAGAGCTTATTCCACCGGCTAGAGGCTCCCCTATATCCCACAATGCTAGGCGGTAACTACCCAGATCTCGTTTGCCGCTTAGCTGATGAGGTGCTTTCTTCTACCGGCTCTGGCAGGTTAGTGAGTTTTCTTGTTAAAAAAAACTTCAAATTCTACCCCTATCTTCCTATCTTTTCTATTTAGTTTAGTTTTTATACAGAGTATCCCTTTAGCTTAAATTGGGTCCCCCTTGTGTTTGAATTCCCGTTTTATCCCCTTTTTAACTTTTAGGCCTTTGGCTCACTCCCTTTTTTTCCCTGTCTTTTCAGTGTGACTGGATTTTTATTTGGTTAAAGGGTGTGTCTGTGTGTTGTGTTTGTGTTTCATACAGCCTTTCAGGATGTCTAAAGACTCCAAGGTCTCAGGCTTCAAGAAGTGTGATTCGTGCTGTCAGAAAATGTCTCTGACAGACGGTCATACTTCTTGTGTCTATTGCCTGGGACCTTTGCACCTGCAGGACTCATGTGCTATTTGCCATGCATTCAGCCCTAGAGTCCTGCAGGAACGCAAAAACAAGCTCAAACTTCGAGGCTTGTTAAAGCCTGAAGGCCCCCGACCCAGTCTGCGTCGGGGAAGCCTTCCAGGCCGTCAGCTCCAGCTTCAGAGCCGTCTCCTGGGAGCATTAAAGCTGCTTTGACATCGGCTCCGGCTGGAGTCAATGTTTCGAAGTCTCATACCGTTACCTCAGCTCCGGCCGGAGCCGAGGTTGTCAAGACTCTGTTGGCTCTGATAGGCTTATCGGAGCCACCTTCAAAGAGGAGGTCTAGATCCCCTTCCATTGGCTCCATCCACTCGGCTCCGGGATCCCCTCTTCTGTCGGAGCGGAGCCATAGGTCTCATTCCTCTCGGTCCTCCAGGCTGTCCGACCATGACTTACAAAGGGTGGTGAGTAGACTTCTCAAGTCCGAGGCACTGGCCCAAATGCTGCATAGCCCTACTCAACAGTCAGCGGCTATTCCCATCCCTGATTCTATTCCTCCTCCAACTCCTTTGAGTTCTGAGCCGGGGCTCATCGAAGCTGTGGCTGTCGGTGCTTTGGAGCCGATACCTTCCCGTTCGGCTCCGTCGTCTGCTTCGATTTCCTCCTTGGAAGAGTCTCGGTGCCGGGCTTCCCTCGTCAGCTTCGAGCGGGCGAGTGGCATCGGACCCTTGTCCGACCCCGTTCTCCATCTCGGGGCGTCGGCGCTGGTGAGTTCGGCTCCGACATCGGCCTTGGAGCCGTCCCTGTCGGTGCCGGGGGGGGGGTCCTTGTCTCCTCGGAGTGGGGACCTCCGGCCTTGGCTGATAGGGGGCACCTTCGAGGTCATGCGGAGCGTGCTAGACCCAGTGTCTACCCCACGGTCGGCTCCGTCAGCTCCTCCCTCTTCAGTGCCTGCGGTGGTTTCTACC
Organism: Protopterus annectens; assembly: GCF_019279795.1. Taxonomy (NCBI): domain Eukaryota; kingdom Metazoa; phylum Chordata; order Ceratodontiformes; family Protopteridae; genus Protopterus; species Protopterus annectens. The sequence goes on from NC_056740.1 coordinate 365,721,661, forward strand.
CACCCCCTTGTAACAGACCGTAGAGAGCCAGCTCCTCAGGTTTCCCCATTGGGAATATCCTCCTCTTCTGAGGCCTCTCCTGATCTGGTAGGAGAGCCCCCTCGGAAGAGACAGTGCAATAGGAAGCACATTGACTCCCCTGAGTCTATCACCTCTGACACCGACTTGGAGGAATCTGAAGGTTCCCCTCTGTCCCCCTCTGAGGATGTCTCTTTTGCTGACATCCTTGAAATCCTGAAACAGAGGGGGAACTGGCCCGCCCTTAACCCTTCAGAGGACAAGTCAGTTTACCTTGAGGCGTTTGGCTCTCGCCCTTCCACCTCCTGGGTGTCCCCTCCCTTTGACCCCCTTATGGAAGTGGTGGCAAGGAAGGCTTGGACGGCCCCTGATTCAGTGGAACCTACCCCAAGGAGGCCATCAAAATTTATTACTGCTCCTAAAGAGAAAGAGTTTCTATCTAAACGTGTCTCTGTTGATGCCATGGTGGTAGCCGCAGCCACTAAGAAGGAGTTAGCCGATCCTTCGGTACCTGTCCATCCTCCTAATAAGGAGCCTAGGACCATGGGCAGGTACGGTAAGCGGATGTTTTCATCAGTGACCTTTTCAATGCGGTCGCTGAACTACTTGTGTCACTTCACCCGTCTCCAGAGGGATTTGCTCAAGGATATGGATGAGGCTATGCAGGATCCAACAGCTGAGGGGTTCCAAGACAAAATGAATTCCCAGTTGGCAACCCTGAGTTCGATTGTCAACTCCTCCATGCGGCTTATCTCATATGCGGCTGATGGGGCGAGTAGGGCCGCAGGCACAGCTTTACGACGTCACGCCTGGATGCGGCTTTGCAATTTTGAGGACCCTTTCAAGGCGTCCTTCACCAATTCCCCCTTTGATGGCTCAACATTGTTTGGACCTCAGGTGAAGGATACATTGACTAGGTGCGAGCAGGAAGGTAAGACTCTCTCTGCCATGGGAGTCCGTTTTTCTACCCCTTCTAGACCTTATTCAAAAGGTCAGAGGGAAGGAAAAATCTGGTTCCGCAAACCACAGGGAGTCTCATCTGATGCACAAGGTCGATTCCCCTCTAGAGGCAGAGGGGGGAATAACAATAGACGCCGCCCTAGGGGCAGAGGTGGTCCGCAAAACCAGGGTAGCAGAGAAACTTTCTCTGATAAACCCTTTCAGCATCCCTGAGGAGCTTGCCCACCTTCGGAGGCAGTCGGGGGAAGATTATCACTGTACCCAAAAGCCTGGCTTTCCCTCACTCAAGACAAATGGGTACAGTCAATCGTTTCCAAGGGTTACAAAATTCCCTTTATTCACATCCCATCCCAACACAAAGGATCCCTTCCAGACATTCCACCCAGTCTAAGGGAACAAGCAGCATTAGAAATATCAAAGCTGCTGTCAAAAAGAGCTATCCAACCAGTCCCAGCAGACCAGCAAGGATCCGGAATCTACTCCAAATTCTTTTTGGTACCAAAAAAAACAGGGGACTGGAGAACAATACTGGATCTCAGCAAGTTAAACAATTGTATCAAAAAAACAAAATTCCGGATGGTCACGCTACAGTCCATTCTACCCTTCTTGGGTCAGGACAATTGCATGTGCTCGATAGACCTTCAGGATGCGTACTACCATATCAAAATGCACAGATGCTCCAGGAGGTTTCTCCGCTTCAGGCTGGGAGCCAGTCACTACCAGTTCAGAGCCCTGCCCTTTGGTCTCACTACAGCCCCCTGAGTGTTTACCAAATGCATGAGACGTCAAGGATTCCAGGTGTTTCCATATTTGGATGACTGGCTCCTTACCGCCACCACCAGACATCAACTGTTTCTATCCAGAGACTTCACCATCCAAACTTGCCAAGCTCTAGGCATTTCAATAAATTTCGAAAAATCTGCCTTGTTGCCTTGTCAATCTATTACCTTTATAGGTGCCACCTTAGACACAGTCCATCTTTCCGCCAGACTTACAGAGCAAAGAGTATTAGATATCTGCAAACAAGTTTACCTTCTACTTCAATGCAACAAGGTCAAAGCCAGGGTAGTCTTGAAGGTATTAGGACTCATGGCAGCTACTATTACACTTCTCCCCTTAGCTCGTTTTCACATGCGGATCCTCCAGTGGATGCTGTTTACTCAATGGTCCTTCCAACAGCTCCCGATGTCTCACATCATCCTACTAACTCAATCATGCAAGAATCACCTGTCTTGGTGGATCACATCACCTCAAGTTCGCCAGGGCAGACCCTTCATTCTCCCCCCCCACCAATTGCCACGGTGACAACGGACGCCTCCCTGATCGGGAGGGGGGGGCATTATCAGGGCAGGACAGTCCAGGGCACGTGACAACCTTTCGAATGCCACTTGCACATAAATGTCTTGGAGATGGGAGCAGTGCTTTTAGCATTGCAAGCCCTTCAGGACTCTCTTCCCACAAGGACTATTGCAATTCAGACGGACAATATGTCCGTAGTGTGGTACATCAACAAACAGGGCGGAACCAAGTCCTACCCCTTATGTCGAGAGGCACTCAGACTTTGGCAGTGGGCGATTTCTTCTCAGCGTTTTCTGATAGCAACGCACATTCCCGGGAAGTCCAACATGATTGTGGACAAGTTGAGCAGGGCCATTCTCATGCCTCACGAGTGGTCTCTAAAAAAATCAGTGCTGGAAGAAGTCTTCCAAAGATGCGGCCGGCCTTGCTGCGATCTTTTTGCTACTCCCCAAAACAGCAAGTGTCACGACTTCTTCACTCTCTTCCCGTTACCAGGCCATCCCACCAGAGACGCTCTAGTCCACGATTGGCCCCGGGGACTTCTGTATGCTTTCCCCCCCTTTCCACTGATCTCTCAATTAATTCAGAAAGCTATCACCTTGAGAGTTACCATGATCCTCATTGCCCCTTACTGGCCTCAACAGATATGGTTTCTGTTCCTCCATCATTACCTGTTGGAGCAGCCTTGGCATCTGGACCCAGTGCCAGATCTTTTGACCCACCAGTCGGGCCAGCTGCACCACTCCCTTCAATCTCCCAACCTCACAGCGTGGTTTCTCTGATTCCTATACCTAGCCAGGCTTTCCTTAGTCTCTCATTTGGTCTGTAACATCCTGATAGCCTCTCACAAGTCTTCTACCAGGAGGATTTATAATAGTAAGTGGAAACGTTTTTCCTTTTGGGCAGCATCAAAAAATATAGACCCCTTCACTCCACCTATCCAGTCTATCCTAGACTTTCTGGCAGAGCTCTTTCATTTAGGCTCTTCCTCATGTACCATTAGAGTACAACTAGCTGCTATATCTAATTTTCATGTAGGTGTCTCGGACTCCAGTATCATGCCCCATAAACTCTGCAAAGCCTTTTTAAGAGGTGTTTTTCTGCTCAAGCCCCCAATCAAAGATCCCCCACTTCAATGGGACTTGAATTTGGTCCTAGCATCCTTGATTCTCCCCCCCTTCAAACCAGTGGCTTCATGCCCTCTTAAGTTGCTCTCATGGAAAACACTTTTTCTAGTACCCATAACATCAGCTAGAAGGGTATCTGAACTTCATGCTCTTTGCAGTCATCCTCCTTACTTAGTTTTCCATAAAGACAGGGTGTCCCTCCGGACAAATCCGTCCTTCTTGCCTAAGGTTTCCTCTGAGGCAAACCTAAACCAGAAGATTGATCTCCCCGTCTTCTTCCCTGATTATTCCAACAGGTTGGAACAAAAGTTACATTTTCTAGATGTTCACCGCCAACTTAGATATTATTTAGACAGGACTAAACAGTTCAGGAAATCTGATCAGCTTTTCCTGTCTTATGCGGAAGGGAAATTGGGCCTTCCAGTTACTAAAGTGTCCCTTTCAAGATGGCTTACCTCTATAATTACCTTCATCTATGAAATCAGACATCAAAAACTGCCTTCAAGACCTAGAGCTCATTCAACTAGAGCATTAGCTACATCTGTAGCTTTTCAGGACAGGCTACCAATAGATTCCATTTGTGCAGCAGCCACATGGGCTTCTCCTCATACCTTTATTTTGCATTACAAATTGGATATGGCCTCCAGAAACCGTGCCAACTTTGGTTCCACTGTTCTCAAGAGTCTGTTCCGATTGGCCACCTGGGGTAAGGTGCTAGGGACGCGGTCCCATCCAGCAAGAATGAAGGCGAGATTGACAACTTAACATTAAGAAGTTATGTACCTACCATAACGTTCCATGTTAGTTGTCTTCTTCTCCTTTTTCTTAAGGCCCCACCCTCCTTCCCCCTAGCCTGGACAGACCGATAGGAATATTTGGGATCTTCCATTGGGATTTTTTCCTTCCCACATGTTCTACCACCTCTATTCTCCCTTTTTATGTTTGTGGTAGTTTACCTACAGTTTTATATATAGAGGTGGGTTCTTTTTCTCTCTTCTCCATACTATGGAGACCAGAACTGCTTGGTTTTAGCTATCAAATGAGATCTGAGTAGTTACCGCCTAGCATTCTGGGATATAGGGGAGCCTCGAGCCAGTGGAATAAGCTCTCGAGCTTTAGTATTGGCCGAGTCGGAGCCAAGGGTCGGCTCCAAACCCATCCAGCAAGAAAGAAGGTGAGAAGAAGACAACTAACATGGAACATTATGGTAGGTACATAACTTCTTATTCTATATTATAAATTTGAACACTTAAAAGTTTGAATCACTAAAGATCGAACTTTTAAACGTTCGAATATATTAAAAAGGAATATTTAAAAAAAGAAAAAGTAAAGGGTTTAAGCAGGGGGGAATGCCCCCCTGCACCCCCCCGCTACTTAAATATACCAACTCCGAGATCGCACTTCAGTGTGCTACAGTGCGGAAATGGAAAATTTCCCATTTCCTACACTGTAGCGTGATCTTGGAGTTGGTAAATTTAAGTAGTGCGGGGGTGCAGGGGGCCTTGCCCCCCTACTTACACCCTTTAGTTTTTTTTTTTTTGTTTGTTTTGTTTTGTTTTTTTTTTTTAAAGTTTTTAATATATTCGAACATTTGACAGTTCGATCACTAAAGTTCGATCTTTAGTGATTCGAACTTTTAAGTGTTCGAATATATAATATAGACCCCTTACTTTCCCCATCTCACAGGTTCGATGAACTGCATGTTCAATGAATGGATGTTCAGTGGTTTGCTTTCAATGTGCCATTTGATGGTTAGTCCATTCGATTAACCGTAGACCCTTCAGAGAGTCATACTATGAGTATTCGTGACTTAATCTTCTAAGTAAATGTCATTCTCTCAAATGATGATGGAGTCAAGGTTCACTCACCCATTTCAGAAGGTGAAGATTATTCGACTTCCCTTCATCTCATATTAGCTCATATTTTTCCAAGTGATTCTAAAGAGGGTGAAATTCTTTTGGGGCAACCCATCTCAGTTGCACACTTCAAATCTGAACAAATTCAAGAACAGGAAACTTCTGAAGATGCTGCTCCTCACTTCTCCTCACTTCATACAAAAGGACTGGTCTAGGTTTTAAAATCTCTGCTTCTGTGATTCTGCTGTTTCTTGTCACCATTTTATAACTACTGATTTTCTTGCTGTATTAGTAAGAATGTGTAGGAGAGGGACTTCAGCTAGAAATACACTATTTTGAGCTTCATGGCTGTTCTGAAGCCATCTACCTCTGGCAGAGTTCTAAGGAAAAAGAGAAGAGAACAACATCTGTGTCTTCAGATTCTAAGGGTAAGAAAGAAGACTTTAAATTGACTTATTATGATCAGATGCCTTCAATTTGGGGTATGGCAGAGATGAATATGGTGATGTTTATCTTCAGGATATCCCTGAATGTGTATACTTTTGATTTTAAATGGTCATCAATGAAGCCTCTTATCTCAATTCAGAGATTTGTAAACCTCCTGAAGCTGCTTCTGCCTAAGCTTGTAACATTACAGCCAGTTACTGATATTTTCCATTATATCTTTAAAAAGTTAGACAAAAACTAGATGGCATGTCAAGCCATGTCACCAACTGAAAAACTGTATAGGATGCTTCTGGCAAATTCTTTAAAGGCATCTTTTGTCTGACCCTGCTACAATGGAGCTTGGATCCCCAAAAAGGGACTGGTATCACCCCTGGATTGAAAACTTTGATAAAGAAACAAGAGTGATAGATCTGGAAAGAAAGTTTTTGTTCTGCCAAAACAGAGTTGTAACCATGAGATCTATATGACACACTATCATTCTGATATCCTAAAAGAAAAGCTATTTAAACGAATTCATATGGGGAAGTTGGAAGTTTATGTGAAGAAAAGTAGGTACAATGTAGTAAATGTCTGCATTTTTTTAAGAAAAACCTTTATTAAATACCTTCATTAAATCATAAGGGTGATGCAAAAATTACAAACCAGAGTGCTCATCCTGATCCACTAATTTTCTCAAAAAATCTATAGCAGATCTATAACAGCAATCTGCATAAGTAAGATAGTACAATGAAAACATATTTATTATTTAGTGTCATTACTAGCTTACATTTTCTTTAGACAACAGTGCTCCTTTGTTTGTCTTTTGGCTTTTCCCGGTTAGGTGTCGCCACAGCAAAACTCCGGCCCACTAATTATTGGCAGCGGATTTTTACGGTACCGAGTTGCCAGCCTGACGCCCAACCTTCAAAGAAGGCGCACCCATTCACGCACACACCTACCTGCATGTCTTTAAACATCACTTGACCACAGGGAGAACATGCAGACTCCACACAAGATGCTCCAGCCGTGAATCGAATGGGAGAACCTCTTGCTGTGAGGTGACAATGCTAACTGCTGCACCACCGCGGCCTGTCCTCACTAAAAAAAATACAGGCTTTCCTACTATCCTTTTATTGCAAACTTTGTATATATTCCATACAATGTTAAAATCCCAAAAATATCTTAGAAGACAGACTAGACATTGACAATAGTCCATTAACCAACATGTACCTCATCCATGTCTGTAAACCATCCACTTCAGCTCACGTTCCATCTCCTGTATTGACTCATGGTTAACTTGCTTACAACCTGGCATCAATCCTGTACACAAGCATTTTTTTTTTTTTTATAACTGCTACATATAGTCTTACCATTAATATTACCCAAAGTTAAAAAACCCAAATATCACCATTAGAGTGAGCTATAGTTTTGACATTGAACTGAACTGCCTGTTGCTTGTATATTGGCATCCTAATCTTGTTTGGTGCTTTTCATCATTCATTTTATAGCTCCCAAGTCGGCACTCTGTTAATATACAAGTGAAGTGGCCTGTTGCACTATTACAACTTAATACTGAAAAACTCACACTTTGTCTTCTTCCTTTGCTCCAACCTGGTCAGTTCTTACCAATATACTAAATCAAGTCTTAGAATACCATATTTTGGTCAGCTAGCTAAATCAGTCATAGTAGTAGTAACATATATCCATATGAGCTATACTACCACCCCTGCTCCTGTTTCACTAGTACTTCAAATAAGCACCATTGTACTTGCATCAGGTATCTACAACAATGGAACTCTCACCAAAGAGGCAGCCTCAAAAAAACTCACAACACTCTACTTCATTCAGAATTATTACACAACAAATAATCCACATTCACCCTTGATGTTCCTGTTGATCACTGTTGTAGCAGCCTAAGCTATATGGTTTATTTCCTGCAAGAATATAACAGCTGTCCAGCTTCCAAAGCTTCAGGGCACCATCCCATGCACTCAAACCATTAACTTGAGTTGAGCTAAGTAAAAAAGACAGGTTTGGGTGCCAGGCTCTTGGGAGCTTTCTTGCTGATCAACAGTAGGCTTGTACTGTTCCTTTGCTGGGCAGAGAGGTTCTTTTTGGAGAAAAATCCTTCCTATTTAAAAAATTGTTTGTTTGACAACACTTTTCCTGTTCAAGAAAGTTATTTTAAAGTTAGGAGTTTGTGTTTTAAAAGACTATCATGAGACCATATTGTACTTTTAAAGGGGAATGCTCTTTTTCTGTGAGTTTTAAAGTCGATTAAAGTATTTAAAAAAAAAAATTCTGTGGAGAGATTGTGCTCGTTTTATTTTTTGGGGGATAGGGTTGGCACAGTGTTTTAAAGTGCTTGTTTTACCTTTTTGGGCTAGCACAGTGCTTTAAAGTGCTTTTTACAGTGTTTTTCTGTAAAAAAAAAAAAAAAGACTTTTAAACACTTCATTTTTTTTACTGGCTTTTGCTGCTTGTTTTACAAGGGAAAGAGGAACCACTTTTGGCTTGACCATGGAAAAAAAAATCTGCCCGGCAGTCTATCCTTCTTCCCACCACAACAAAAAACAAAATTAAGCTAACAATTTTTGCTACCACTAAATGTTAGCAATTTGCCTTGGCTGCAATTGACTCTGCTGTGTCCATTAGTTATACCTCAGACCCATCATCTTTACCTTGGATCCCTCTGGTGTAGCACCTACAGTCGGTATGGACCAGGTGTTAGTTGCATCCTCTGCAGCTGTTGGGGGCCCTTCAGTGGGGGAGAGAGAGAGAGAGACACACACACACACACACACACACACACACACACACACACACTGAGGCACTCTTGGTGGTCCTGGGACAGGGAACATGGAAGGCTTCCCTGATTTTTCAGAATGTTGTGCTGCTTTTGCCATTAATAACTTTATTGGTCCCATTTTCCTGCCAGAAAGAAACAGAACATTAAACATATATCTCCATCTCGTCAAATTTCTTTGGACATGAGTAATTTACTGGATCTGGCTCAGGGTTTAATTCAGGCTATTGATCTTTCTTATAAAATAGTTTCTGGTAAAAGAAAGAGGGATACCTCTTTTCCTGAAGAGATTCAAAATTCTGAATCTTGACAGGAAATGAAGGGAAAGATGCAGGGTTTTCTCCTCAGATTTCTGATTCTGATGTAGAAGAGAGTTCAGTTTCTGAGCCTCCTTGTAAGGGTTTATCTTTTTGTAACACTATTGCCTGAGTGACCCAGTATTTTCAGGTTTCTCAGTTCCCTAGAAAATACTACGAACTGTTACAGTTGGAATTTCCAGAACCTTCACCTATTCCTCTAGTTCTATCAGCTTTAAAGGATTATTGTGTTTACTGCCTGCAATTTTCCTGTTAGCTAGATGGATGTATAAAGTTCCTCAGTCTTTTTAAGTTTTGTATGCTCTTCCTAGACCTGACCCAGCAGCTACAGCTTTAGGTAATCCTGCTGCTGCTAAGCATTTAGTTAATTCCAATCCTACTCTTTCTGATAAAGATAAGAAGATCATTGATAAGTATGGGGAAAAAGTGTATTCATCTGCAACTTTGATTTCCGGAATTTTGAATTGTTCAACTCCTTTGTTAAGGTTTGTTCTGACTAATAGTGAATTTATGAGGAATGTTTTTTCTGTAACTTCTTTTTATGAGGAAAAAATGCTTTAAATAATTTAGTTTCTTATGTTGTATAAGTCACTACTTGTTGATCACTTTATGTATATGATTCAGGTGATAATTCTTCAAGGGTTTTGGCCACTGGTACTGTGTTGAAGAGGTTTGCCTGATTGCATTTTCAGAACTTCCCAGATGTTAAAAATGAGATTTTAAATTCTCCTTTGAATAGAGATTTCATTATTGGTCCCTCTGCTGAAGAGGTGGTCAAAAAGTGTGATGATGGGTCAATTGATACAGGGAATCTAAATTTATTTAGCCCTCCTCCTTCAATTTTTCTAAGGGAATCTCTGACCTTTAATCCAGTTTTGGCAAAAAAAAAAAAACAAAATAAACAGATTTCAACAAAATGCACATAAAAAGATTTTAAGAAGAAATGACAAGGGGGTTCCAAAAAGAATTCAGGAACCCCCCCCCCCCCAAAACCAATGACAGTCCAACAAGTCAGAATGACCTTGACCCCCGATATATATATATATATATATATATATATATATATATATCTACACACACACACACACACACACACTTTCACCCTGACAGTCCCTTTTCCCTCCAGAAACTGTGAATCTCCACGATTCTCTTAGGAAATAGTTTAAGAAAAATGGGTTCTGGAGATCATTCATCAAGATTACAGATGGTGGACAGTCAGAGGAAATCCCCCTTTCCAAGGGGTAATCCCTTTTCTACCAGACCAGATTCTTTTAGTTCCACCTGTTCATCATATACTGCGCCAGGGAGTGATACAGCCAGTTCCTCCTTCTCAGGTGGGAAAAGGTTTTTATGCAATGATGATTTGGGTGCCAAAGAAAGAACATGCTCTGATACCATTCTGGATCTTTTCTTTCTAAATCTGTTTGTGATAGTTCTCAAATTCAAATTGCTATCACTTCATAACCTGTTACCTTTTCTTCCACATTCAAGTTTCCTAAAAACTCTAGATTTAAAAGATGCTTATCACATCCTGATTCATTCAGACTTCAGGCATGTGTTAATGTTTTGTGTGTCTGGATCACATTTTCAGTTCTCTGCCTTACCCTTTGGACTATCCAGTGCACCAAAAGTGTTAACAAAGTATCTAGCTCCAGTTATATCTCATTGCAGGCTACACTGTATCCACATTTTTCCATATTTAGATCACTTGCTTATCTTTGCGTAGTCTTTTTCAAAGTGTCGAGAGTCTCGTGGGTGAGGGATCTTTCACAAGTTGGGATTCTGGGAACATTCAAAGGTCTTTTTTGACTCCTTCAGACAGACTTGTTCCTGGGCTGTCAGCTAGACACCTCAGTTGAAAGAGCTTTTCTTCCACAGTAAAACATAGATCTATATCAAGAGCTATTTCTAAGGTTTTCCACTCAGACTTCCGTCATCAGGAGAGGGAAGGTCTGAGGGTTTTGGGTCTTATGGCATCTTTTATTCTCGTAATACCCCTGGCAAGACTCCATATGGGAAAGGTACAATAGTATCTGAAGTCTCATTTGTCAGAAGGAAAATCATTTGGTAGAGAAGGCAACTATCCTTAAATCCAGGTCTCCCTTTCTCACTCCCTGTTCCAAAGCACTCTGTCACCACAGATGCCTTGGACTTTGCTTGGGAAGCAGTGTCAGGAGGGAAAAAGCACCAGATGTGTGGGACACCAAGGACAGATGCAAGAACATATAGAGATGCTTGCCTGAATCAAGCCACTCAACTCTTTGAATCATCTTTGGTCCTTGGGAACTCTTCAAGTTATTACAGGCAATGTGGTACATCCACAAGCAAGGGGAAACCAAGTTGTACCCTCTTTGCTAACTAGTCATGTTACCATGGGATAAACTTCACAGCACAAGCTCATTCTGTGAGCAAAATTGTATGGCAGACAAGCTGAACAGGACAAGGGCAGACTCTCATGAATGGAAACTAGGTCAGGGGTCTTCCAAAATTTGATCCATCTGTGGAGGGGTTCCTCAAATAGACCTGGTTGCTTATTCTCTGAACAATCCGTTGGCAAAATTCTGTTGCAGGACTCCATGCAAGAAGGCCTGGAAGACAGATGCATTTCCTTTTCTTTTCCTTGGACAGAAATGTTCCTGTATGCTTTTGCACCCTTTCCAATGATATCCAGGGTACGTCTGAAGATTCAGAAGGAATCCCCTGAGATCACTATAGTGACTCCCTCCTGTCCCAGGCAACAGTGGTTCTCCCTTCTTTTCGAAATGGTCATGGGCAATTACCACAAGTTTCCTCAAAGACTGGATCTCCTCACACAAAATCAGGGGTGTTTCATACACCGAGACCCCAGTCAGCTTAATTTGACTGCCTGGATGATAGGGTCTTAATTCATTTTAGGCACCTATTTACTGAGGACATGCAGCAGGTACTAACAGAGGCAAGAAAGCTTGCTACTGGGAAATCCTATATTAGCAAATAGAAAAGGTTTTCTAGTTGCTGCCAGTAGTAACATAACCAACACACATTCAGAGCTAGTTGTTCTCCGGTTTTATATTTGTGAGAGTTACTATCCTATAACCTTTCTTACTCCTGCATCAGGGTTCATTTATCAGCCATTTCAGTATGACTGCTCATTGTGCTTCCTCTTACAATACATTCTCATGTTAAAATGTTTTTGAAAGGGGTTTTACATAAGTGGACCTCCTCAAAAACCAGTCTTTTTGAGGAACTCTCCACAAATGGATCAAATCTTGGAAGACCCCTGATCTAGTTTCCATTCATGAGGGTCTGCCCTTGTCCTGCTTAGCTTGTCTGCCACACAGTTTTGCTCCTTGGGATTTTACTTTTGTGTTAGAGAATCTAACACTTGCTCCATTTGAACCAGCATAACTGGCTGACTTGAGGTTCTTAAATGGAAAGCAGTTTTACTGATTGCTGTGACCTCTGCAACAAGGGTATCAGAGTTGCAGCCTCTTACGGTGAGTCAACCCTACCTTATTTTTTCACATGGACACCTTCTTTTATGCCTAAAGTAGTATCCACGTTTATTTTAGGCCAAACTATCCATCTACTCATTTTCTTTCCTGAAACTAAAAATGAGGGAGAGAGGATATGTCATACCTTGGATGTCCATAGACAACTCTGGTACTATCTTGACAAAGGTAAATCTTGCAGATCTTTAGATTAATTGTTCATTTCTTGTGAAGGCAAGAAAAAAGGGCAACCTGTGTCAAATCAGACTGTTCCAAATGTTTGTCTAAGGCTATTACTTTTGTCACACTCACCACAGCAAAACTATTACAGGCAAGGTCAAGACCTTCTCTGCTAGGGCTTTGGCTTCATCTTTGGCTTTTTTGGAAATAGTTGGATTCTGGAAGTAGCAACTTGATCCTCTGTTCATATTTTTACAAAGTACTATAAGCTTGATTCCTTCCTTGGGTCAAGACCAGGCTTTGCCAGGATCATTCTCCAGGGGTTCCTGGACTCTTCTCCCTACACCTCCCAAAATTTGTAAGGTATAGTAATCTACCCATATGGCATTGACTAATGCAGCAGTGATAGATATGAAGAACATAGTACAGTTGTATAATAAGTTTACCATAACAGGAGATGTTCAAACAATCATTGCTGCAGTGGCTACTCCCTCCCTCCATCCCCTTTGTTTCTTGGTGTGTTGTTTTTGGCAGGGTTTTTATTTTTATTTTTTGTTGTTCCTAGCATTGTCCTTTCAGGGCTCCGCCTCTGTCTGCTGGCATGAAAGCTGTGAAGGGTTTGGTGCCCAAACCTTTTTTGGTTGACTCAGCTCAAGCTGACTAATGGTTCGGGCACGTGGAAGGTGCCCTGAAGCTTTGGAAGCTGGCCATCTGTTTACCCATATAGCTTAGGCTACTGGAACAGTGATCATTCAAACATCTTCTGTCATGGTAAGTTTACTTACACAACTGTACTTTCTGAACCGCCCAGTATATATTTGCACAAATCTAAAGAACAGTCCAACTAACCTGTCAGAATAATAAGCAAAAAGTCATACTGCAAACTCACTTTAGGCCCCCATCAATTATTATTTTTTTTATGAAAGGTAAAAATTAGTCACTCTCCTCCGTAATTATAAACTTGTGACCTCACAGAGATATCTTTAAAATAAGACATAAAACCATCTGGCACCAGGATGCATCTTCTCATTCCCAGACTACAGTTTTCTGTAGAATTCCACTTTTCCTCAAACATCCTTTGCCATTAGTTTACAGATATATTTAGAGGGTACTCCCAGAAAAAGCTCCATCCATCTTGCTTTTAATTTATGATCCCCATCGCTCAACTGTTAGATTTTCACAGAATGTCCAGATTTTTGCTTCACAATTTTGTCTGTTCCTCATAATTTTTTTCTGGCAAATCACAGAGGATTGAAGTCACTAAATAATGACAGACACTCAAGTGTCATACTTCATAGCATTGAGAAAATGCATGCTAGTGCAAAATGTGATATTCTGTCAGCTTCTAAGTTCGTAAGAGCAAAATTTAAGTCTGTCCCTTTACCTCCCCCTCTGCCTCCCCACCCCATTGTATTTTGGCTGAATTTTTGTGCTAGGGGTTGAGAGAGGTATGTTACACTCATCCAAACACATTGGATGCTTCAGACTGAATTTTTACATATCTTCAACCATTAAATGGTAGCCATTGGCTTTTCCCCTCATAGTCTTGTGCACTCACAATTAGTTGCGACATTGTATCAGGGATCCTGTAAGCTAACATGCTTTTTCATCTTCTTAAATGTACAAACCCCATTCAAACCACACACGGTCAATCATTTTTCCTTGAACGAGTCCAACATAATAAACAACTTAATGAAATATAAAATCATAGGGCCCGCTAATTTAACACTGAGAAATAGTCATATTAACCCATGACAGTACAAAGTCATCTTTTGTCTTAACAGCTAGATACAATAATTATACATTTTCAGCCACATTACCTATGAAAGTTCAACAATAACTTTTCAGCACACAGTTTCCAAAAGTATGACTTTGAAAATGGTGAGTCAAAAAAAACTATAAATCAGAAAAAAAATTTTTTTGCAGGGGAGCAAGCTCTCCTCCCTGCACTCCCAGAAATCATATATACCAACTCAGTTGTCAAACCACAGTGGGTAAAAGGGGAAAAAAAAGTATACCACCAGCTTGCACAATACGTTACACAGCAGTGAAACTCACTGCAACAAAACATCCTGGCACTGAAGACGCACAACAGCAGAGTGAGCAATGACTCGTTGGTATGCCTTTCTAGTCCCTTCACAAGGGGATTCACTAACTTATTATGAAACTTAACTTCCTGTCATGCCTGAGTAAGTAACCCAAACACAGCATGTACTTAGTGTGCCTGCTTTGCACTTAACTTTGGGCTTAATATAGTCTTACATTTACCCATATATGTTCACTATACATGCTTTGAGATTAACATACTGAGCTCTCTTACCAGTTTTCCTCTATGATTGGTAATGAGCTTAACACGTGATCTCAATTAACTGTATTTGGTTAGATAGGATTAATCAGACTTCAAATGGCCATCTTATTATTTCAAGCATGTAATATGCCAAACTACCTTTATTATTCAAGCCATGCAGCCTGTATTTAAATGTTAGATTGCACACTAATAAGTCAAGGAAATATATGTAGAGAGAGAGAGAGATACATTTATGTGAGTGTGTATGTATGTGTGTAAAGTACAACTCTGTTGATTTGAGCTTTCCCAGTGTGAAAACAGAAACTGTCAGTTTGGACAAAATACCAGCAAAGAAAAAATGTGGAGAACCAGAGAAAAAAATCAATCGGAAAAGGAGAACAGAAAACAATGGCTGGGAAGACTCCACTGTTTAGCAAAAAACAATCCATGTTTCAGTTTTGGTACATGAGATGGCTTCAAGTAGTTTAGAGGAAAAAAAATTACATGCACTCAGAGGTGTTTAAAATAAATTAAATATGTTAACTCAAATAACACTAGGCTGGAAAAATAGAAGAAGCTTTATCAAGCTATTCAAATGATTTGATAGAACTTCAAAAAAAAAAATCAGAGGTTTAAGTAAAGAAGTGACTGGCTGAGAGCTGTGCCAAAAATACTAGACAGAGCATGCAGATAAAGCCTAATATTTTTTGATATACCAGACAAATTGGAAGGAACAGATGATGTTCTACATTACCATTGGTATGGAACCTTTAGGCTGTATGGGTTGTTTCCCTGCCCAGGAAATGGCAATTGCCCAGCTTTACAAACCTCTGTCCCCTGCACATTCACTCTGACTGCTGATTGGCTATTCCCAAGGATGGAAATCAACACAGAGAGCTTAGAGTGAGCATTTCCTCAGTATTTTCTTGTCACCTTGAGGAGAAGCATCTTAGGGGGTGTCACAGGAACAGCAGTTGGCTTAGAGCTTCATTTCTAGAAGACCAGTCGCCACTGGGGAACTCTTCCACACAGAAATCTTGCCTTCCTAAAATATTTAATTTTATTTTCTGTCTGGAAGAGGTATTCTGTAAGAAACCTGGTATTTTTATTAATATCAGAAGTTTCCTGTAAGGGGCCATTATTTTTAGCTGCTAGTTAATTGGAGGCTATTTTTGTGTAAATATATGTACTGCTTGTGTACTTATGTGACTAAAAGTTTTACTTTGGAACAGGCAAGGATGTATTTTTTGGTGTAGTGCTTACATTCACGTTGTGACAACCTACATATTTTTCTTTTTCTGTGAATGTATTTAACTTTTTAAAAGAAGTGCTGTCAGGAATTTGTGCATTGATTGTGCTTTTACTTTATGAAGGAGCTGGGTAAGAAGCATGAATGTAAATGTGCTACTTGTGTACATTAGGTAACAAATTACCTTTTGACCAACTCAATCTAACAATACTTACTGCTTTTAGCATCTCCTCCTTAGCATGAATACTTACAGTCCAGCTGTTTCCACTCCCACTGTTCCTGGGGATAAAAGCTTTTACCAAGGAGCCTTTGCCAGTGCCTCAAACTCCGTTTACATTTCAGCTAATAGTGAGTGAACCTATACTTGCCATTTTGTTCCTCAAACTATGCACATACCTGTCCAGCTTCCACTGGTGTAGTTCTTTTGGCCATCATGAACTGGGGATCAGCCAGAGCCTCTTCAGTTATTCCAGTTTCTGATCTGGGCTTGGGAGAACCATGTTCTCTAAGACTGGGAGGCAATCTGGAAGATTCTTCACAGTGTAACCAAGTCAACGTCCCTCTTTCAAGTTGGTCTTCTTCCACAGGGACTCCTATATAATAATTAAAAAACAAAAGATTAAACATTGTTTACCATAAGGCTTTAGTACTGTTAAGAAAGATGTATTTCTTACCGTAAAGGCATGTATTACAGGCTTTGAATCCCGGTATCCAGAAATCTATACTGGTTGGTATGTCCTGTTAAGAAATTCCTGAGGAAACAGGGTCTGATGATTCTGATTAAGACAGAAATGGAGCTTCTTCAACAGGTCCTGAAGCTCATCTTTCTATGAGGAAAGTATTAACTCCTACCTTTTTGTTGAGGAATTTTCTTTTGATCAGACCATAGCCAGTATGAGTGAGGTATTTTATGGGAACAAGTAGATGTTTTCTCTGAACTGAGGCGATTTTATGATATGTTACAAATATATATTCTTCATTCCTCACCCATCTGTCCTATACTGCTAGCCATGGAGAATGAGTTTGTCCCTAAAAAAGCAGATAAAATGTATTAAGTGCCTCTTTCTAGAAGACCAGTCGCCACTGGGGAACTCTTCCACACAGAAATCTTGCCTTCCTAAAATATTTAATTTTATTTTCTGTCTGGAAGAGGTATTCTGTAAGAAACCTGGTATTTTTATTAATATCAGAAGTTTCCTGTAAGGGGCCATTATTTTTAGCTGCTAGTTAATTGGAGGCTATTTTTGTGTAAATATATGTACTGCTTGTGTACTTATGTGACTAAAAGTTTTACTTTGGAACAGGCAAGGATGTATTTTTTGGTGTAGTGCTTACATTCACGTTGTGACAACCTACATATTTTTCTTTTTCTGTGAATGTATTTAACTTTTTAAAAGAAGTGCTGACAGGAATTTGTGCATTGATTGTGCTTTTACTTTATGAAGGAGCTGGGTAAGAAGCATGAATGTAAATGTGCTACTTGTGTACATTAGGTAACAAATTACCTTTTGACCAACTCAATCTAACAATACTTACTGCTTTTAGCATCTCCTCCTTAGCATGAATACTTACAGTCCAGCTGTTTCCACTCCCACTGTTCCTGGGGATAAAAGCTTTTACCAAGGAGCCTTTGCCAGTGCCTCAAACTCCGTTTACATTTCAGCTAATAGTGAGTGAACCTATACTTGCCATTTTGTTCCTCAAACTATGCACATACCTGTCCAGCTTCCACTGGTGTAGTTCTTTTGGCCATCATGAACTGGGGATCAGCTAGAGCCTCTTCAGTTATTCCAGTTTCTGATCTGGGCTTGGGAGAACCATGTTCTCTTAGACTGGGAGGCAATCTGGAAGATTCTTCACAGTGTAACCAAGTCAACGTCCCTCTTTCAAGTTGGTCTTCTTCCACAGGGACTCCTATATAATAATTAAAAAACAAAAGATTAAACATTGTTTACCATAAGGCTTTAGTACTGTTAAGAAAGATGTATTTCTTACCGTAAAGGCATGTATTACAGGCTTTGAATCCCGGTATCCAGAAATCTATACTGGTTGGTATGTCCTGTTAAGAAATTCCTGAGGAAACAGGGTCTGATGATTCTGATTAAGACAGAAATGGAGCTTCTTCAACAGGTCCTGAAGCTCATCTTTCTATGAGGAAAGTATTAACTCCTACCTTTTTGTTGAGGAATTTTCTTTTGATCAGACCATAGCCAGTATAAGTGAGGTATTTTATGGGAACAAGTAGATGTTTTCTCTGAACTGAGGCGATTTTATGATATGTTACAAATATATATTCTTCATTCCTCACCCATCTGTCCTATACTGCTAGCCATGGAGAATGAGTTTGTCCCTAAAAAAGCAGATAAAATGTATTAAGTGCCTCAGACTATTGCATTTCTTTTCTCTCACAATAGATCAAACCCAGCAACCATATCCAGTGCTTTGTCTGCTTGCAATAGGTTGATACCAAACACTAACCCTTCTCCTGGTGTTATCAGGTAGATGTGGAAGTCTATGCTTTGTTATATAGTTTGAGAGAATTTTCTACCACACTTCCTACAGAAGAAAATACTGCGGTGGTGGTGCTGTGGTAGCGTTGTCGCCTCATAGTAAGACGTTGTCCCGTTCGATTCTCAGCTAGAGCGTCTTCTGTGTGGAGGCATACGTGAATGGGGCGTGCCTTCGTTGAAGGTTGTGCGTCAGGGCTGGTAACCCGGTACGTAAAAATCCACTACCAGTCATTAGCAGACCGGAGTTCCACTGTGGCGACCCCTAGCTGGGAAAAGCCGAAAGACACAAACAAACAAACTTCCTACAGAAGAAGGCTCTTTTCTAAATCAGACTGTTTTTGAAGTGTGTGTATGATTGTGCAGATACTGTGTCTAGGGCTGCTGCTACTGCTACAGTGTTGAGAAGTTATGCCTGGGTACATAATCAAAAGTTTACTGATGAGGTAAAGTCTGAAATCTTAGATTTTGCTTTAGACAAAGGAATATTGTTTGGCAATTCTACCCAGGTTCTCAAAGAATTTGATGAAAGAGAAACATTGATTCAGGGAGTATCTAAGATTTTTCATGTCCTTAATACAACTCTTTTAGGCCTTCTACTCTCACTAAAAGGCCAAATGAGAAAAATCAGTCCTATACTGACAAACAACAATGTCAAAAGAGATGGCTGGGGGAAATGGGAAGCAGGGGTCTTTTCAGATAAAGGCCAATATCTCAACAAATTTGTCCCAGAAGCTGTTTTCCATTGTCTCCCTTTGGCAAGTGATTGTCTCAGACTCTTGGGTCTTAAACATTTTGTAGGATGGTTACATGTGGCACTGGGTATAAAAACCTTCTTTTGGGGAAATTTCTCTTCACCCTTCAAACCAAACAGAATATTTTCCTCAGGTTATTCATTCCTTACACACCCATGAGATAATAGAAACGGTGCTCCTAAGTCAAAGCAGCAAAGGCTTCTATTCCAGAATGTTTCTGGTACCAAAGAATGAGGCCAATACAAGACACTTCATTTCTAAACATGCGTGTTAAAGTACTGAAATTCAAAATGTTGACCTTACAGAACTTGCAACCCCCTCATTCCTTCTGAGTTACATGGTAGAAATAGATTTGAAATGTGCTTATCATCACATTACTATAGCTACCGGAAATTTCTTGGGTTCTGTATATATGGATCACATTATAAGTTCTCTGCATTACCCTTTGGCTTATCTGCAGCTCCAAGGGAGTTTATGAAATGTTTAATGCCAGTCATAGTTCATTGCAAACTAAATGGCATTCAGATATTTCCTTATTTAGATGACTGGCTTATCTTTGCAGAGTCTTTATCCAGATTTCAAGAGTCATTAACCTGGGATTCTGATCAATATGGGCTTCCAGACAAATGTTACAAAATCCGTCTCACAGGACTGTTTCTCTACTGCCTTCTAGATACCTATTCACAAGGTCTTTCTGACACAAGAGAAGGTGAGTTTTTGTCTGGAATCTTTTCTGAGCTTCTCCAATCAGTCTCGGACTTCTACAAGGGAATTTGTCAGGGTCCTAGGGTTCTTAGCATCTATGAATCGTATGGTTCCTCTCACCAGGTTACAACAGAGAAAAATGAAGTGGGCTCTAAAAACACATAGACCTAGCATTTACATCCTCTGCAACATCATATTCTAGTTTGGACTTTCTAAAAATGGAGCTATATTGGTGTAGACAACAATTTCAGCTGAACCCAGGTCTTCATTTTCCTGCTCAGACCCTAAACAAATCTCTTACCATTGATGCTTCAGATTTTATGTGGGGAGTAGTTTCCATGAGATAAAGGTGAAAGGCCTGTGGAATCATTTAGACAGGCCAAAGCAAAGCTTTGAGAAAAGCAGGGGTGGCTTGTGATATCAGACTGCAGGACTGCAACCCCCCCACCAAGCTGTGAACCACAATGGTACAATCCTAAAAATCCTAACCGGCACATAGAAAGTGAGTCCGGACTGCTGCCTTTCCAGTCCGGATTCAGGAAGAAGGCAGCAGACTGCTGATGCCCCAGAAGTCTATGTGGTACTAACCACATAGACTGGAAGGGGGTCAGACTGCAAGGTTTGCAGTCTTGGAACGTTGGAACGAGCACAAACAGGAAGGAACGAACAAGAGGCGAGAAACTGGAAGTGTGCATTTCGGTGTGAACGCAGACAACAGAGATACTCAGGATGAAGCTGTATGTGGAACAGGAGGATGGATGTTATCATTATTTCAGGTATGGACTCAAGATGAAGCTGTGTGTGGAACAGGAGGATGGATTTTATCATTATTTCAGGTACGGACTCAGGATGAAGCTGTGTGTGGAACAGGAGGATGGATTTTATCATTATTTCAGGTGCAGAATTTACTGCTGGAAGGGGTGTGTGTGTGTGTGTGTGTGTGTGTGTGTGTGTGTGTGTGTGTGTGTGTGTGTGTGTGTGCGTGTGTCTGTCTGTGTGTCTGTGTAAAATGCCCCAGTTGATTATACTGGTGGCTAGACAGAACTCAGGATACCTGCTGGTGGTGGTTACAGAATACCTTAGACTTGAACCCTGTACCTTGGGTGCAGGTAACAAGAGCCTGAATTCCCTAACCACCATCATTTGTGAAACTTATTGCAGATTTTTGCCTCATATTTTGTTCTGTTCCTAATAAAATCTGTGGTTTCTGAATTTTTAATTCCTTAAATATTTGATAGTGCAGTGGTAGCATTGTTGCCTCACAGCTAGAAGTTCTGTGGTTTGATTCTTGGCTGGGGTGCCTTCTTTGTGGAGTCTGCATGTCCTCCCTGTGTTTGTGTGTGTTTGCTCTGGTGTCCTCCCATGTTACAAAGACATGTGTCTGCAGTATTTCTCCCTGGGCCTCTGCTGAAAATTGGCTTTTGTTCCAAGTCAGACTTTCCTGGTTAACAAATGTTAAATAAATAAAACTGACAGGCATTTGAATTTCAAACTTCATATTCTTCAGAAAGTATATAGTAACACAAAACCTTTTTATTTTAGCAATTTTCTAAGTTTATAAGATGACTATTTGAAATGTGTCCCTATTTTATTTGCTTCGTCTAGGTTTTTTGTGCTAAGGTTAAGAGCTATGGTGAGAACTGAATTCACTGAATATGTTTGAGGGCTGTATTTCCCCATTACTGGCTTTGCCCAGTTGTTTTGTGCTAAGAGGTTGACAGCTATGGTGAGATCTGAATTCACTAAATGGTAGCCATTTAAGTTTCAGTCGTCCTCTCTTTCACAAAACAGCTGATTTGGCATAGTAGTATGTTGCTCTGACTGTTTTGCACAGGGTCCTAGGTTCAAAACATGGCAGTGAAATGTATGGTGGTAACACAGAATTTTATTCTAGCAACTTTCCAAGATTATACAAGCAATGTTTAAAATGTGTCCCTGGTTTTTGGGCTTTTGTCCCTCCCAATAAATTTTGGCTTTTTCCAGATTTCTTGTGCTGCAAAGTTGAGAGATACAGTTGAGTGTCGAGTAGATTTTACCAGGAGCTGAGAGCTGCAGGGGAAGAGAAGTTTAGTGCTGCTTATGCTGAGTCTGCTTGCATTGTTAATAGCACAACAGGTAGTGTACATGCTTTTGATGCAGAAGGCTGTGGGTTCTACTCCCACAGGGGATAGATGCTGCCATACTGGGAATGTCCTCTTTGGTGAAGATACCTAGTAACTATAAACCTGTTATCAGCCATCCATTCCCTATTGCAATATTACTAGCTTATCATTTTTTTTAATGTAACATAAGCAATTTATTCCTCGAGGGCAACAAGCACTTTATTTGTAGATGAAACAATGAAATATGAAGTTGTTTGCTAGCAGCAACCTCTTCATTAGTTACAGATCTCTTTAATGTGAAATTATTTAGATTACTTTTACTTCTGCAGAGATTGTGCATATTTACTGATACTGATGGATTGTAGAAGTTTGAGTAGACTTTTATGATGGAAATGTTCTCAGTTGAGCAGTTTTTTCATTATTGGTGCATGCATTTTGTTTCATTGTTTACTGGAAAAATGTTCAAAACAATAAATTTAAAACACCCTCGAACAACTATACGGTGTATACAAGGAATATAATTTAATACAGTCAGGAAGGTGTATCACACAACACATGTATGTTTGGTGTGCAAGGGGCCTATCATTTGAAAACAGCCCAAAGTTAATCTTTATACTAGCCAAATGTATTTTCTTTGAATGTGAATTTCAGTGCTGTTTCAATGAATGTGAGTTTCAAGGGCAGAGATGTTTTAATGCTAAGTCTGTTTTCATTGTAAGACTGCATTGCTTTGTTTAGCAGATGTCTTCGTGTTTGTGTTGTAAAGTGCAAAATGAAACTTTCAAATGAAATCAGAATCATCATAGAAGTAAAGCAATATGCACATTACAGTGTTTATGGTAAATGGGGCGAAATAGCCAAGTAATGGAAATTGGAATGACTGCAGGGGGGAGGCTCCATTCTACCATGATTTTGTGAGGAGATGGTAAATGGGGCAAAATAGCCAAGTAATGGGAAATTGGAATGACTGCAGGGGGGAGGCTCCATTCGACCATGATTTTGTGAGGGGGAAGGAAGTTAAACTTAAAAACAGCCCCGGCTGAACTCTACCTCTCAACTGTTCAGATTTTTACAGAATTAATAGATTTTTGCTTCTTATTTTTGGTTTGTTCCTCATAAAATTTCTGGTTTTCTGGTAAATCATTTAGGAATTAAGTCACTAAATAATGACAGACATTGAGTTTCAGACTTTATAACCTTCAGAAAAATGCATGCTAAAGTAAGACCAGTTATTCTATCAACTAAGTTTATACAAGAGCAATTTTTAGTACTGTTTGTATGTTCCCCCAATATATTTGGATTTGTCCAGATTTCCTGCCTTAACAGGTTGAGAGGTACGTGCAAATAAATTACTTTATAGAATTAGGCATATCCAAACCTCTCAACTGTCCTAGATTTTGGCTCAAAATGTTGCAATTTTGGAAGGAAACGTGGAGGGTTTACAGTTAATAAATAACTGTAATAATCAGAGTTATAGATTACTTTTATTTCAGAAATGCATGTAGATTTGTTTATTTTGTCAGCTGTTCAAGTTAACAGTACTAATATTAAAAAGGTGTCCGTTCTTTGACAGGTTCCAAGCTGTATTATGTGGCTATTTTATATTTTTGCATCACATTTTTGGTCCATTTTTCATAAAATTGTGGTTTTCTGGCAAATTAGTGTCAAATCATGAAGTTAGAAAATAATGGCAGACATTTGAGTTTCAGATTTCATACCCTTCAGAAAATTCATACTAATGCAAGACCTACTATTCTGTCAGAAAGTTTGTAAGAGCACTATTTAAATATTGTCCTTATTTTGGAGCCTTTGTCCCACTTCTCTGTATGGCTTTATCCAGATTTCTTGCTCTGAGGTTGAGAGGTATGACAAATGTGTCAGGGCCATCACAGTCAGCCAGAGACATTTCAAACTGTGACCTGCTTGCTGCACTTGACTCCCCCATGTAGTGACTCTAGATGAATCCAAACAGGGCAAGGAGCAGTCATGCCGTGTAAGTGTGCAGAGTATCCCCCCATCAAAGGTAGACACAAGTACTACAGTGGCTTTTCATCTGTTCTTGCTTGATTTTGCAGAATGTTCTGGTTTTCTGTCATATTGTTATACTATTGATTTATGCTTCTTGTTATTCAGAAAGTGTGCGTTTCTCTGTGTTTAAGTAGCAATGCTTTCATGACCATCAGGTAAGTTTGTCTGAGATTGTAAGATGCAAGTAAGCTTTAATAAACATACTGTTAAAGCATTACCAACATTGAAAGCCTTTTTGTTGTTGCCAAACAGAGAATACTTACATAACTAGATAACGTATAAGCCTTGGGTATTGAAATGCATATGACAGTATTTGTAATAAAGGATGGGATTACAGTATTTTAAGAAGCTCATTACCTTTGTTGGAGACTTGCAGTCATCTTTGCAGGCTTTACCCATAAACTAAACAGAATGCCAATCTATCATGTGTGGTCCATAACCTGTGCAGTAATCCTTTAAACAATTTATCTTGACCTTGTTTATTGTTTGCTGTTCATTTTTTACTTTGATCATGTTTTCCCCATGAAACAAGTAGATAGTTGTCAGGCAGCAGGTCTTTTTTGGATAAGAAACATTTTTACAAGTGGGGGTATCACAGAGATTGCTACTTTCAGCTTGTTACCTGGTACTTACAAAGCTGAATATAAATTATAATTAGAACTGCAGTGCAAGGAGAAGTGGTTTGAGTTGAGTGCTGCTTGTTTTTCTTATACTTAATTTTGACTGGCATTCCAGTAATGTATTTAAAAAGTAATTTATTTTTTCATGCCTCACAACCTTTTTGTTTCCATCTAGATATTAAGTAAGCTGTCATGCAGCCAATGCATTGAAATATTTTTTTTCTTCTGCACTTCATTTTGTCTTGATTGGACCCTCATAATGACGGTTTGGCACCCAGGGCAGCATATTTAATTAAAGTTCCAGTTTTTGTTGTTTTGAGCAAAGCTCCTCCCCTTTCTAGTTGACCACACCCCTTCCCATTGGCCCCACCCATTCAGCTGTCTCCTGCAGCCCCCCTTTGATTTGAAGTCACCAGCTGCCACTAGAGAAAAGAGATGTCTGTGATCCATACCTTGAAATCTTTTTATCACCTATAGTCACTGGGACCTTTACAAGTGATAAGACAAATACCACAGTCATGTGATGAACAAGGAGGGAGGTACAAGGTCATACCTGCTGCACAGGCTGGCTATGATGGTTTAGGAGGTAGTTTTACAGCATTCCTTAACCATCCAAATATCTTACATTCCATCAGAGCTAAACATAGTGGCAGACAAGCTGAGCAGGACCAGGACAGACCCTTGTAAAGGAAAATGTGTGTGGGGTCTTCCTAAAATTGATCCACTTGTGGGGAATATCTCAAATAGATCTGTTAACCACCTTTCAAAACAGACAACTAAACATATTCTGCAGCAGAACGTCTTGCAGGCATGCCTAGGAAAACAGATGCATTTTAATTCCCGTGAACAGAAATGTTTCTTTGTGCTTTTCCACTGTTACCTGGTATAATTCTGAAAATTCAAAAGGATTCCCCCAAAGTCATTGTAGTGACTCCCTTTTGGCCCAGGCAACATTGGATCCAATGATATCTATTTTTGTCCAATTCAGCATTTAGGTTTTCAGATCCGACATCAGCACATTTTTCCAGAGCTTTGGATCTGAGGCTCTGACTCCTCTGATGCCCACATTTCCCTCCTTCTACCTAAATTACCTCAGATCCTAGGTGCTGCCTGTTCTATCCAGACATGTTCTCTGAGAGCTGTTATAGTATAGTCATGATAAGTGGAACTTTTTTCTTATTTTTCCAGCTTAACCCCTCAGTCTATTTGTTTATTTATTGACATTTGATTACCAGGAAAGTCTGACTGGGTAAGAGCCCATTTTAATCAGAGGCCCAGGGAGAAAAGCTCCAAAGTATTACAAAACATATTAACAATATTTTGCAGTGTTTAAAAATAATACAAAAAAACAAAGAAATGCAGTTTAAATAATTACACCAAATCAGACATAATATGAAAACATTGGTTACGAATAGATACAGGTTATATGATAATGATTTAATAGAGAACTTTTAGCCAGTTTGTAGAGAAATTAATGGCAAGAGAAAAAAGCAGGCTTATGGTATATTTACAAAAAACACAAGAGGAGAGAAACTGATAGAAATAAGGAAGCGAGTGAAAAAGGTAGAGTAGAGGGAGATGTAAGGTATGAATAGGTATTTGTTCACATTTAGGGATATACTATATCTTGGTGGTGAGCAAGAAAAGACAACAGCTTTTGGCTAGGAAGACTTTCAGAATGGTTTTGAAGGATGAGAGGGAGGGTATTGACCTGATGGATAGAGATAAACAGTTCTAGGCCTTAGCAGCATGGTACAAGTACAGACAATGCCCAGCAGATTTGATAGGTTTGTGGACTGACTGGAGTTTTTAGTCATTGAATCAGAATGACCAACTAGGAACATAGTTGTGTATAATGTTGTTTAGTATTGGAGAAGCAGATGGATTCTGGACAATTTTATAGGTGGTAAAAAGCTGTGTTTATGGTAGTTGATGGGGTTGTTCTAACCAGTTTAGGCTTTTTAGTGCTATACAGTGGTGGGCTCTGAAAGGGGTCTTTGCTGTAAGTTTAGCAACTTGGTTATAGCATTCTTAAGTTTTGATTTTTTGTGGTGCCTGAAGGTTAGTAAGATGAGAGTGCCATAAAGAAGTGCGGAGAGGAGATAAGTACTGGCAAGAGTAGATTTAGTTTCCTTGGTTAGAATGTTTTTGGCTCTACAAAGCATCCCTAGTTTTTGTTGAATTTTTCTTGTGCAATTTTGAATATGCAGGTCAAATGTAAGATTATCATCCCACTAACATCCATAGTAATTTGCTATCAGAAGTGACTTCACTTGTATTATCAATTGAGAAGACTTTAAATATTGCCCCCCCACACACACACACACACACAAACACAGGATGTAGATTTGGGGAAAAATCCCTTTATCTTTACTATTTTTGTAGTGTTAGTATAGCATAGGGAAATTATAGTTTTAGATTCTTCTACTGTTAAACATTTATTTCTTCTCTATAGTGTGAATTTTCCTGTTGGTCTAAACTGTAATGTAACTATAGAACTAGTATAGTGTGTGTGTGTGTGTGTGTGTGTGTGTTCGTATCAAATAATAAAGTTTTTTTTTTCCTTAGAAGTGGTTAGATTGTTAGAAAATTTATACAATTTTATTTTAATACTATATTGATAATATTCTGATGTCAGACATCTTCAGGATTCAAAAAGTGTTCAGCCTATGGACACAAGATCCTTCTCAAGAACCACATTTCTTGTGTGTATATTGTTTAGGTGCTGCTCATCTGTAGACAAATGGTGATATTTATGCTGCCTTTGGTTGTAGAACTATACAGGGTATTAGGGAAAAACTTATTCTTAAAGGATTGTTTCCCACAGGGTCTTCTACTTCTGTGATGTCTTCTGAGTGAAGACCTCCATCTTATTCTCCCATCACTGAGAAGGAAAGGAGAAAGAAAAGGATATGACTAATGAAGAACAGAGAGAGAAGTCTTTAGAATAAAGGGCTGGAGAAAAGAAATTAGAAGAGAAGCGGCTGAAGTCGACAAAGAGGTGCTCGGATCTGTCTAGTTTATCAGGTGTGATACCCAAAACTTTGAAGCAGTTGGATCCGCTTGCCATTCAGATCTGAATTCCCTCCCTGCAAACTGCTTTTTTCTGCAGAGCCTGTGAGCCCTTGGCTTCACTCACTAATTCTCAAAAATAAACAACCTTCTAGGCCCTCATCAATAGCTTCATTGTCGAGGTCAGTCCAATCAACCAGAAATCTCAGAGCTTGATGTCAGCCGAATGATGAGGACATTTTTGAGGGGACAGATCCAGCTGGGAGTCCTCCTGTTCCCATCCCTGATGGGATGTTCAACACAAAGCCCATTGACCCCGTCACACTTTTTTACAATACTGTTTAGTTTTTGGAACTGGTTTCCATGAGTCCTAACCATTCGGATGCATCTCAGTTAGATCCAACAGTCCAAAGGACTTCTGCATTGAATATGTCCCTTATTCTCTCTCAATTCTATTACCGTTGGATCAGAACTAGTCCTGGACCCAAAGCATCAATGTTGGGGCACTGTTGGTGAAGTCAATCCCAAGATTTTTGAAGCCATTTCTTCCCCTATGTGCCTCGGAGCAGCATGGAAGCTTCCTGAGTGAGTTAACAGAGGCAGTGCTTCCTCTGTTTCAGTTGTGATGTCTGCTTTTGAGCATATGGAAAGGCAATGGCTTGTCCAAGAAGGCAAGTGCATGCACCAAGTTCAAATCAATCCTGACACTCAATAGAACCTTTTCCTTATGCCTATCATTCGGTCAGAACCCATAGGCTTTGAGTCCACTTAACACTCGAGTTCCCAGTCTGATTCCAACCTATCTCCACCACAACCCCAGAGACATGTTCTAAAGAAACAGACATGCAAAACAGTCTCCTCTTTCCTGAGTCAGTCATTGAGGACATGGATTTGGATGAGAGAGAAAGATCCCCCCAGAAGACGTCACATTTGGGAACATCCTGAGACTGATGAAGTAAAAGGGGAGATAGACCACTAAAACTCCTTCTCCAGATGAGTCTGTGTTTCTCAGAGCTTTTTTGTCTGGCCCATCTGTGTCCTGGATGGATCCCCCTCCAGATGCACTCCTAGATGTCATGGTACAGATGGTATGGAAGAACTCTGATATTACAGAGCCAATTCTTAAGAAAAACCTGACAGAATTTTAGCCACCCCAAAAGATAGGAAACATTGTTCAATAAGACCCTCATAGATAGCATGGTGGTAGCAACCACAAAGAAAGAACTGTCTGGGGAGAGTTCTTATGCCATTTCCCTAACAGAGAGTCAAGGCTTTTGAACAGGTTAGGGAAACAGGCTTACACTTTGGCAACCTTTGCTCTCAGGGCACCGACTTACCTTTCACACACACAAGGAGATTTCCAAGTCTGTTTTGGGTAACTT
Organism: Protopterus annectens; assembly: GCF_019279795.1. Classification (NCBI taxonomy): domain Eukaryota; kingdom Metazoa; phylum Chordata; order Ceratodontiformes; family Protopteridae; genus Protopterus; species Protopterus annectens. The sequence goes on from NC_056740.1 coordinate 365,750,767, forward strand.
GTCTTTGGATGTCCAAAAAACAGTGGACACCCATACATTTACCCTGAAGTTACCTCTGTTGTAGCCATGCACCTGCTGCCCAATGCAGCAGGTGGCACAGCAACAGCAGCTGCTACAGGTATTACCATGTGTCGCCATGCCTGGATGCTGCTGTGTGATTTTGCAGAAAGCATTCTTTTGATGGTTCCACTCTTTTTGGCCAACGTTAGAGATGCTTACTAGGAGTGAGCAAGATGGTAAGACCCCATCTGCTACAAGAATCTGTTTCTCCAACTCGCAAAGATCCTACACCAGGAATCAAAGGAGAGATAAGAAAATGTAGTTCAGAAAAATCTCAAGGTTTTCACCATGACAGTCCTGAAGACATACCCCCATGAGGCAGGGGAGGAGGCTACTTGAATGGACATCTCTCCAAAGGCAGGGACATACTGCAGAATAGTGTCTGTCTCATCATTGAGAAACCCTACCAGTGCCCCTGAAGGGTTACCTGGCTGCTGCACTCTGTACGCATTTTTTTTGGGGGGGGGGGTGCTTAACCTTACACCCACACTGTTGGAAAATCATTACTTCAGATTCCTGGGTGTTAAGGGTAATCATCAAAGGCTATGCCATTCCCTTTTTGAATCTCCAAAGAAAAGATTAACAATTTCAGATACTCCATCTGATCAGTTGGAATCTGCAGCAACAGAATTTTAAAAGTTGCTAGAAAAAAGTTATCCAACAGGTTCCCCCAGACCAGTTAGAATCTGGAGTCTTTTTCAGGTTCTTTTCAGTTCCAAAGAAGACAGGGTACCTCAATCAATTTTTCAAACAGATGAATTTCTGGATAGCAACAGTACAGTTCATGCTACCTTTATTGAAAGACAATTGATGTGCAGTATAAATCTCCAAGATGCCTACTACCATATAAAGATTCAAAGACAATCCATGAAATTTGTCCATTTCTGGCTGGGAGCCAATCATTACCAATTCAGAGCATGGTAATTCAGTCTTACCACAACCACCAAGTTGTTCCCCAAACATTATGCCAGCATTAGCAGCTCATCTACAACTGCAAGGGATCCAAGTGTTCCCATATCTAGATGATTAGCTTCTAACAGCAGACTTAAGGGATCTACTGCTTACAGCATCAAGCATTCCTACTCCATCTTGCAGCTCAGGAATAACTATCAATCATGTGAAGAGCAAACTGCCCCTAATCAACACACAGAATTCAAAGGATGTCAGATCAGTACAGTTCAACAAATTGCCAAACTTCCAACAGCAAGAGAGGTGTTAAGATTGGTGGCATCTCAGGTAATTCAGCATCCCCATCCACTAGCAAGATTGATTCTTCACTTGTTAGGTCTGTTGGGCTCTACCAATTGCTTTAGTCCAACTAGGGAGATGCCACAAGTGTTATAGTGGACTGTTTCAGTTAAGTGGTCACAGAGTCTATATCCCTCCATGCCAGAATCTGTCTCGCTCAAGAATGCAAAAAAACATTTAATATGGTAGATAACCCTTCTGTCCACCAGCACCCCAGGCCACAGTAACCATGGATGCTTCCCTTCTAGGGTGGGATGGGAAGACTGTTCAAGGTACTTGGCCACCTACAGAGGCCAAACTTCACATCAGTATCTTGGAGATGAGTGGTTCTCCTAGTGTTGAAGGTTTTCCAGGACCATCTACTCACGGGCGTAATTTCCATCCAGATGGACAATATGTCAGTAGTGTGGTACATCAATAAATATGTGGGAACACTATTGCATCTGCTTTGCCAGAAGGCTATGCAAGTCAGGCAATGGGCATTGTCTTCCCATCACATTCCGGTAGCAGTACACATTCCTGGATGTCAAATGTATTAGTGGACAAGTTGAGCAGCTCTATTACCTCATGGGTGGCCTCTCAGACAGTGGCAAAGGAGATTTTCAGCTGCTGATGCCAGCCTTGGTCTTTGGCTTCTATGTGAACAAGTGCAGCAATTACTTTGCCCTTATCTCTCCACAGGGACAGTCACCAAGAGATGCTCTAGCACACATTTGGCCCCTGGGTCTCTTGTATGCATTCCCACCAGTACCTGTCCTGACAAAATTCATACAGAAAACCATGAGGTACAAGACCAAAGTGATCCTCATTGCCCTGCTATGGCCCTGGCATGTTTGCTTCCCCTTTCTTTGGCCTTATTTGCTACACCCACCCTCAGTGGTGGATCCCACTCCAGATCTTCTGAGTCACCCATACAGGATGCCTGTACTGAATCTACAAGCTCTAAAGTTAACTGCATGGTTTCACTAATTTTAATGATAGCCAGAGATGCCGGGCTGTCTTCTCCAGTAAAATAAACAACTACGTTTCCTTCTTCCTTCAATAATAAAACAACTCTGACCCAAGAAAGCCACCGATTGTGGCAAACAGGAACAAACAGCAAGGCAAGTACCAAACTTTTATTCTCTAGCGCTTCTGTGTCACTACACACATTTGTATAACTTACACCGTTAACATCAATCATTAAACAATTAAATAATCACTTATCCCTTAAAGCAAACATTTCCAATTTAAATCATTATTTAAACCATTAGGCAGTAGCGTTTTATATTTTAAAATATAAATACTTTCTTTATACCACAATTTATGCTTCAATACATTTTCATCATCACAAAAACATTCCACAGCTTCTAAAACTGTGCCTTGTAACATAGGTTCATAGGTAGGTACTAGGCTATCGGCCCAAGGGCCTACGCAAGCCTAGCCAACAAGGTTCCCTGGCTTATGCCACCCAAGCAAGTTATTTTCCTGTGCCACTGACGAGCAGACACACAGAAGTGATCCCCGGGGTGTATTTCCTATTTCCCATCCACTCATCAAGATTTTTCTTGAAGAGTGCTAATGAAGAACTTTGCTTGACATAGATGGGCAGCCTGTTCCAGAGTATGGGAAGTCTCTGGGATAGGAATCTATCCCTCCAGCATGTCCTGTTTATTGTGGTGACAAGGTTTAGGTCCCTAGAGCGTGTAGCTCTGAGGGATTGGGATTTCTTTAGGTGTAGCATGTCCAACAGCTCTGGGTTTGACATAGCTTTATATGTTAGGCAGAGATCACCTCTGAGAAGGCGATATGCTATGGAGTAAAGCTGGAGTTTTTTGAGGCGGTCAGTGTAGGGCATTTGTTTGAGTTCAGTAATCCTCTTTGTGAGGTACTTCTGTGGCCTTTCCAGCTGCTGCAGATGTCTTGTGAGGTACATTCCAAAAGGGGCATTGTACTCTGTAATGGGTCTAATGAGTGAAGAGTAGAGGGTAACGATGACCTCTTTTTTCCTGGATGAAAACCCTTTTATGATGAGGTGTGCCACGTAGAAGGACTTCCTGACTACTGTGGCAATGTGACTGTCAAAGGAAAGACTACTGTCCACCTGGGTCCCAAGGTCTTATCACGCATTCGGTGTTAAGTAGATTGCTGCCTGTGTGGTAGTTCATAGGTACAGAGTTTTTACCAAAGGGGATGATACTGCACTTTTTGGCATTGAGCTTGAGGCCATGGCTCTGACACCAGGCATCTGTGTGAGAGGCCCTTCTGTAGGATGTTCACATAATTTGGGGACTTGACTATGGCTCCTAGTTTGCAGTCATCTGCGAACTTCATTAGCCAGAGGCCTTCTGTGTTAGCCTGTACTTCAGAGAAGTAGATACCAAACAGGAGCGGTCCCAGGACGGAACCCTGTGGTACTCCACTTGTCACTGGTTTGAGGTCAGATTTGGAGTCTGCAACTTTTACAGCGTGGGTTCTGTCAGTGAGCCAGTTGGCAACCCATCTTGTGATGTAGGGATTTATGCCTAGTTCATTGAGTTTAGCTATAATTCCAGAATGGGAGATGGTGTCGAAAGCCTTGACAAAGTCAAGATAGGCTGTGTGAACCACTAACCCTCATCTACGGCTTTGGTGACTGCCTCAAAGAAGTCGATCAGGTTCAGGAGGCATGATCTGCCTTTCACAAACCTGAACTGGGTGGGATCCCAAGTTTGAAGGTTACCAATGTCTTTGTTTATGAGTTCCATGATGATACATTCCATGGCTTTGCAGACCAGGCTCGTCAGGCTAATAGGTCTATAGTTCCCGGGATCAGTGGTGGCTCCCCCTTTGTGGAGTGGGATAACTGTTGCTGTGCGCCATTCAGTGGGCACAAAGCCCGATACACGGCTGTTATTGAACATGGTGCTTAAGTGGGGAGCCAGTTCATTCTGAAGTTCGTGTAAAATGCAGCCTGGGATGTTGTCCGGTCCCATGGATGCTGTGTTTTTGGCTTTAGAGAGTGCAGCTTTCACCTGCGTAGTTGTCATTACAGGGACTCTGCATTCTTCCTGTATAGATATGGGCCCTTTAGGGGGTGGGGGGGGGGGTAAAGTTAGCACTGAACCTATCTGCCAGGATGTTGGCAATATCGGTTGGTTCTGAAATTTTCATGCCTTTGTGCTGTAACTCGGAGCAGATCTGGGTGTTGCCATTGAGATTCTTGACATAGCTATAGAATGCTTTGTGGTTGTCCTTGGAATTAGTGGCAATTTTATTTTCGTAGCTAGCTTTGGAGGATCTTATAAGAAATCTCAGCTTCTTACTGAGGCTGACCAGGGAGCTCCTCCACTCATGGGATTTTACTCTCTTTTGCAACAGTTTCTTCCTTCTGTTGTACAGTTTGTTTATGGCAGGGGACCACCAGATTGGCTTCCTTTTTTTGGAGGATAGCATTTTGGTTCTGTTAGCACGATCCATGCACTCATGTAGGTGCTTATAGAGCGCATATGTGTAGGATTCCGCAGTTGTAACTGTATTGTCCATCTGCATGGGTGTCATGAAGTTCACTACTTCTGTCTTAAGAAGCATGAAGTTGGCTTTGGAGAAATTTCTTACTGTGGTTTCCTTAATGGGGGGTGTGGGTGGGATGTGGATATCAAGGGTGATTAGCTTATGGTCGGATCGGACCAACGAGGAGTTGACTTCAGGTGTGGAACACCGGTCACTCATGTTGGTAATGACTAGGTCTAGGATATTGTTGCCCCTGGTGGGGGTGTGGATAAGTTGATCTAGGGCATTGGAGTTTATGAATTCCAGAAAGCGTTGTGCTAAGGAGTTGGTAGATGAGTAGTTTTCCCAGTTAATTGTGGGGTAGTTGAAGTCGCCCATTATTAGGGTGTTTGGTTGAACCCTAATATTTTCCAGTACATCAAGAAAAGAGGAGTGGGAATCCTGGGGCATGGTGGGGGATCTGTAGCAAGCTACAATTTGGATTGCAGTTTTGCCAAGAGTTAGTTGCACTTGGATAACCTCGGATGCATTATGCTGAGCGACTAGCCTGGAGGTGTGGATATCCTTAATGAATATGGACACACCCCCACCTTTGGTGTTTCTGTCCAGGTTAGATGGCTGAAAAGTGTGGTATGAGTTGTAGCCTGGTAGTGCAGGGGTGCCCTCTGGAGCCTTGAACAAGGTCTCAGTCACTGCACAGATATCGATGTTCTCCATTTTAAGGAGTGCCTCGAGTGAGTGCTTTTTGAAATTTAGACTTCTAGCATTGAGTAGCATTACCCTCAGTTTTTGCTTGCCTGTTCCTGTTATGGTGGTGAATTTGTTACTTGAACCCTGCCTAAAAAGGCACTATAGGGGCAGCAAGAGCCTTAGCCAGTATCCGGAATCCTAGGGGCGACAGGTGCAGGCCATCTGTGGCAAAGCATCGTGGTCTGTCAACCATGTCATCCCAAGCAAACAGATACTGGATCCCCTTTGAATGACACCAGAAGCTTAGCCAATTGTTGAAATCAATCATTTTGCCCTTGTACTGCGGTCTCATTCTGGGCGATGGCAGAATGCTACTCAGGGCTAGGGTCATACCTGCCTGGGCTACAAGATCGCAGAGCTCTTCCATGTCTCTTTTCATGTAGTCCAGGGAGGTACATCTCAGGTCATTCACACCAACATGGACAATGACAGAGTCATATTTGTACTTGTTGTGGAGTGACCTGAGTGCATGGGTTATGTGGCGGATCCTGGCACCCGACAGGCAGCTGACAGTAACCTTCTCCTTGTTTAGCCTGGTGAGTGGGACATCAGTGTGCCTGACTATAGAGTCAGCTATGACTAGTGTGTTGGGTATGTTGTTTTGCCTTATTGGCTGTGTTTGAGTGGGACACTGAATCTGTAGGCTATGTGTCATTTGGGTTGTGTTGGGGGATGGAGGTTGCTTGTGTTTCTGCCTGTGAGGTCTCTGTTGCTTAGGCAGATTATTATTGAGAGCCTCCGCGAATGTTTTTGAGTTTCTATGTGTGGATTTTGGTGGTGTAGACGTAGTGAGACTATGTGATGAGTGTGGTGTGGTGCAAATGTTTACCTTCTCCTCATGACTGTCAGGTTCAGTCTTGGTTGGTGAGAGCTTTACCTCCAGTTTGGCTAGATAAGTGCATCTCTCACAGGTTGTAGTGTTGGGTGGTAGGAGGAGAGGGTTGTCTGTGTACATGAGGCAATTTCTACATTGCTTCAAGATGCCCAGATTCATCAGATAAACAGGGAAGAACACTGGGAGCTGACCCTTGGGACATGCCTGAATAAAAAACTATTTTCCTACAAGGTAGTATCACTACCATGAAACACTTTAAAATGTGTAGCAATTATTTTGTCTTCCCTCATATTCCTAATATCTCTTATGTGTTCCATGAATCTGATATGAAATTCCCGTTTACTTTCCCCTATATAATATAAGGTACATGGGCATCTTGATGCATAGACCACCCCTTTACTTCTACATGAATAAACATTTCTGGGTTCAAATTTAATCCCATTTATATTATTAAAAGTGCTCACTATATTTGCGCACACACTGCACCTGTTGCAGCATGATGTTCCCTTAACCTCTGATGTATTTGGTATACTAGTAGCTGGCAAACAAAACCTACTATGTACTACTATATCCTTTAAATTTCTTCCCCTCTTATAGGAAAAAAGAGGTTTTCCAGGCAAAATCTCCACCAGAAATCTATCTTCCAGCAAATACTTCCAATAATATTCTATCAGTGTTCTTATTTTTTCACTTTTAATATTGTGCCTGTTGCATTTCTATTTACTTCTCTATGGCCAGGTACCCAATCACTACTCTTCACTCCATAACTATGTCTATTATACCTTTCATTTTTATTCTTATGCACCCCTTCCCATACTCTGGTTTGGGCTTCCTTTAAGATATTAGGGTCATAACCCCTTCTCAAAAACATACATTTTGTTTGTTCCATTTCCCTCACCAACAAATTTTCATTACTACATAATCTTGAAATACGAACCAATTCCCCATAAGGTAAAGCCTTCAAAACATGGGGAGGATGGCAGCTAGAAGCATGTCGATATTGATTACTGTCCACAAACTTCCTATTTATACTGGAAGAAACACTTCCATCTGCATTTCCTTCCAAAATAAGATCTAAATATATCACTTTATTCCCTTTCTGAAGTCCAGCAAATGATAAACCAAATGGGTTTCTGTGCATCTCCATTATAAACTCATCCACTTCATTCAAACCTCCATCACACACAAATATCAAATCATATATATATCGAAAATAAAAATCAACATATATTTTCATAAACCCAATTTAAATAAAAATTGTATCTCAAAAAAAGACATAAAAAGGTTTGCATACATGGGGGCAAATGCTGCCCCCATTGCCGTACCCTGTCTCTGTCTATACAATTCATTATTAAAATAAAAATAATTATTCTTCAAACAAAAACTCGCCATATCAACTACAAAATTAGAAAAAGGGCTATCCCCCATAAAATATCCAATGGCGTCCAAACCATCTTTGTGTTTGATGGAGGTGTACAAACTTTTCACATAGAGTACCAGCAAATATTTATCCTTGTTCCAAGCCAACGGGGAAATTCTATGTAAAAAAATCTAAACTGTCCTGAATGTATGCTGGGGATTTCATAACATAAGGTAACAATATTTTATGTAATACTAAACCTATATTATGTAAAAAAATACTTGCAAGCAGAAATACTAGGCCTATCAAGTGGCTTCTCCATACTTTTATGCATTTTTGGTAGGCAAAAAAAGACAGCTATTTCGCTGTTACAGTTAAATAACCTATCCCTAACATCCTTTTCAGTAAAATAACCCATTCTAACACTATTGTCTAACATTTTTTCATACTCAACTACTGCTTGCTCATATTTACTTCTACCACATTTTTCATACACATCAACATTATTTAAATGTTCCATTCACATAATATTGAAATGCATTCATAATCACAATCTTATCCCCTTTATCAGAGGATTGTATTACTATATCCTTTCTTTTTCCTAAGATTTTTAATGCTTGCCACTCCTTAAGGGTTAGATTATATGTTATTCTATGTCTATCCATTGAAACACTATTACAAACATTCCCACCTCCAAATCCTATCATAGACCCAAACTGTGAAATACGTGGGTTCTCAAAAGGTGGCATAAACTTATTGAATAAATGACATTATCAGTCTCACAGTGTACATCTTGGAAAATATTTTCTTCCATATCATTGTTATGCATTTCCCCAGCATCTTCAAAACAAGAAAAAAAGCTTTTGTCAGATTCATTAGACAAAGAATCATTTCTCGTTTCAGTACCAATACCTGAAATCCTAGAAAAATGATTCTTTAAATATATCTTTCTCAAAAATCTAAACATTTCTTGCCTTACCACAAGTCCTCTAGGTAAATCTTTTGTTAAAATAGTGTCCATTGTTTGGTCCCTGTTTAAAGTCCATTCTATAACTTCTCCCTATGTCACCGGTATTAGACCCAAAGTTTCGGGCGCGTTTCTGTCCATGGCAAAACTGCTGTTGTGGCTGCTGCTGTATCTCCTGATTCTGAAAAGTTTGTGAATGTTCCGCTGGTCTTTGCGGTTTTGGCAGCTCAGGAAAATCATCCCTCACATCAGTTTCATAGCAGCTTTCCTCACCCGAGGAAACAAATGATGTGGAAGCACTATTTTTAAACTAGACGTGCTGACGTATCCGATTCCCCGCCTTCCGATTGGACAAGTATGTAAATGTAAGCCCAGCCTCATATTCATTTACATTCCTCGTCAACTTAGACTTCTTTTGTTCCACAAGTTCAGCCTCCAATGAAAGTAATTTTTTGTTAGTCCTCTCCAAGAAACTTTTAATACTTTGGACTCCCATAGAACTACTGATAGTCTGAGACAGAACCTCTAGTTCTTGTCTCAACTTCTTAAGTTTAATCTGGTAACTCTCCAACAAAATGTGTAACCATTCTATCACACATTTATGTGAAACCTTAAACCAGCGCTCTTTAAACTGTTTATCTATGGGACAATTCAAGTCAAAAGGAGTACTGGGATTTTTGACAAATCTTAATCCTTTAGGTGTAATGTCCAGATCAATGTATCTTTGCAAACTCAAGATATTAAAAAAGGTTTTAGTCTCTTTTTCCAACAATTTTTCATATTTCTCACACAATTCTCTCATGTCAGATGGAATAACATTCACCGTCTGTCCCACAGAATTGAAGGGATCAGGTACCCTTTTCGCTCTTTCTTTTACAAATGTCTCAAACAATGGACCCATAACTGTACCAGTTTGTCAATTCTCTGAAGTTGAACCCAAAGTGTGCACAGAACCATTTAAATACTCCATGTTTCTTTGAGAACCCAACTGAGCTCCCAAACCGCCAACAGCTCCCACAAGGGACATTAATTCCTCCCGAAAAATATGAGGAACATCCATATTAGGGTCAGACGCCCTCTTCTCCAGTAGGTCATATAATTTCTTTTTCTCAAAAGCATTCATCCAAAAATACTTATAAAAGTAAATAGAGAAGATTTTCTGTTTGGGCATTACCAAAAGGACCCTTTTTCTAGCCCCCTCCCATTGATATTGGAATTTCTTTCATAACGTTTTCAACAAGGACCTAGTTTTTCTACCATCAAAGTTCAAAATAGCTGCCATTTCAAAATTTCACATAGGCCATAATGACACTTCCATTGCTTCTTTTGAAATATCTAAAGCTTTCCTCAAAGGAGCTTTTTTTTTAATGAGACTGTCAATTTAGGACCCTGTTCCCTAATGGGATGTCAGAAGTTTACTTCAGTCAGTGACCCAGAAACCCTTTGAGCTGACAGCATTGGTGGACCTTAAGTACCTTTCTTGGAAAACTGTTTTCCTAATTGCCATTATATCTGCTAAACAAATTTCTGAATCACAATTGCTGTCAAACAAGCCACCTTTTCTCATTTTCCATAAAGACAAGAGTGTCACTGAGAACAAATCCTACCTTTCACCCAAAGGTTTCATCTAAAGCAAATCTGAGTCAATCCCTTGATTGCCAGTCATTTTTTCCCCCAATTACTCTACCAAAGGAGAAGATATGCTTCATACCTGAGATATTCACAGACAGATCAGATTCTACTTGCACCATACCAAAGATATTAGAAAATCAACTATTTATCTCCTTTTACAAAGCAAAATTGGAGAATTGTGTCAAAAGTTACAATTTCTAAGTGAGTATCAAGACTGCATTTTTTTGTATGTAAAACTCAAGCTTTGTCTTTGCACTCAAAACCAAAAGCTCATTCTGCTAGAGCAATTGCTATCTCTACAGCATTCGGGATGAGAGTTCACATTGATGACGTTTGTGCAGCACCAGCTTGGTCAACGGTACATACATTTATTTCTCATTACAGATTGGTTGTGCAGTCTAGAGCTTGGGCATCCTTTGGCTCTACCATTCTCAGGATATTCCTTTATATCACCAGGTTCCTTTAAACAGCTTGGAAATCTGTCCCAAATCTTAAATCGGACAAAAATAGACAACATCGGATACAAAAGCTATGTACTTGCCATAACAGTAGATCTGTGTTGTCTTATTTTCATCTGGTTCAGCATATACCTACCCAATCCCTCCTTCCACATTGCCATCTGAAAACATCTGGTGTTTGGACAGGCCTTGACCAAGAACCTGTCTGCTTTAGGTCACATTACCCAGCTTGGAATAGTTAGTAAGCTGTTTTGATTATGTAGGAGTGGTTATACTTTCAATATTTATTTCTCTGTGGTTAGTATCGGCAAAGGGTCTGGGGTAATTCTAGGTAGAAGAGGGTAATTGTGGGTAGGGGAGGAGTCAGATGTTCAGATCCAAAGCTCTGGAAGAAGGTGCTCAGTTCGGATCTGATCGGATCCAACAATCCAACTGTTGAACTGAATGAAAATGAGACAACACGGATCTAAAATGATGTTAAGTACATAACTTTAGTGTCTCGCTTCTTATGGAATTTTCCAAGGACAATTACCACAGGTTTCCTCTCAGACTGGACAGGGATAGTTTGATACACCCTGATCGCTAGGATGATTCAATTATAGTATATTTTAGGCACTTATTTCATGAGGACATGGAACAGACACTAAAGGAGACATGAAAGCCTGCTGCTAGAAAATCCCGCATAAGGAGTAAGTGGAAGCAACTTTTTAGTTGGTGACTAGCCAATAACCAGGGGGCCTATCAGGGATTTTGTACTACTATTGCTTAACTATTTTTGTGATTTACCTTCCTCTGACCTCTCTCGTCCTTTATAAAGGTTCGTCTTGCATCCATTTCAGCATATCTTCCCATGGATCCTCCTCTCTCTTGTTTTTTGGTGGTAAAACCATTTCTGACGCGAGTTTTACACCTGAGACTACCTCATAAACAGGGTTGCTTCTTCTTTGAATCTCAATTTTGTGCTGGGAAATTTCACTGTAACCTCTTGAACCTGCATATTTGGCTGACATGAAGTTCTTGATTTGGAGTAGTGTACTCATTGCTGTGACATCTGCAAAAAGTGTATCTAGCTAGAGTTGCAAGCTCTTATGGTGGGTGAACCTTACATCTTATTCCACAGAGATAAGATCATCTTAAGAACAGAGACCCTCTTTTATGTGCATAGTAGTTTCAGAGTTCATTTTGAATCAAGCCAACAATCTATCATTTTTCTACCAAGAATCTAAATAAAGCAGGTGGGATTCTGCATACCGTGAACATGCATAGGCAGCTCAGGTAGTATCTTGACTGATATGTCCTTTTGAAAGGCTGATCAGCAATTTATTTCTTATCAAGGGACATAAAGGGACATTATTTGTCTAAACAGTTTCAAGGTGGTTGTCCTCAGCTACTACTTTTTGTTATTCTCCCATGGCAAATACATTGCAGGCAGTATCAAGGCATATTCTACTAGTGCCTTGTCTGCATCGATAGCATACTGGAGAAAGGTGGACTCTAGAAGCATTCTAGAGGCAGCTACATGGTCCTTCCTACAAATTCTTACAAAACATTTCAGACTGAGTTCCTTTTCCATGGTCCATGGTTAGCTGTGCAAGGATCATTCTCCAGGGACTCCTGGATCCAAATAATTCATCCTTTCAGGACGGATAGGCTTTGACAATATACCCATATAGCCTAAACGCTACTGCAGCAGTGGGAATGGTGAACATAGTACAGTTGTGCAAGTTGCATGTAGTTATAATAGATATTTGAACTCCTCACTGCTACAGTAGCCACACCCACCGTCCACCCCCTACTCTTGTATATAGTTGTAGCTGGGATATAAAATAGGGTTCTTTGTGTTTCGACTTAATATGTTTCTTTTTTATTGTTTTATTATTCACGATTTTTAGACTCACTCTCTCTGGGCAAGAAAGTCCTGAATAAATCTTCTCTCCTTGGGACTAGCCAGTGAACACTCAGAGTGAAATATATATATATATATATATATATATATATATGTGTGTGTGTGTGGGGGGGGGGTAGAGCTTTCTGAAGGTGATAAGTTTTTCCTGTGGCAGGGAAGTGAACCTTTATAGCCTAAAGGCTACTGCAACATTGAGGAATTTGAATACCTGTTGTTATGGGTAAATGCAACTTACAGAACTGTACTTTACACAGCAGGATTTGTTAATTGAGAGGGGCATGTCATGTGTATGCTCCAAACCTAGATATGAGAAAAGCAGCCAAGACTTATATGGAAATCATTCTAGCTGAAAGAGTTGCTCCTGAAAAATGCTGGCATAAAGGAATAGTATTGAAATTTGTAAACAGTGTTTCTGAAAAAAGATTATTCATTGTACACCAGCCAAAAGAGAAGCACTTTTATTCCTAACAGTCTGGTATCGAGATTCAAGGTGCTGTATAAAGCTGTCTTCAGAATATTTTTCCTGGAGTGTCAAAAGATGTTTCTGATGCAGAAACAGGCTAAGGAGGAAATAAAAAAAATATCCATAAAAAAGTGAACTGGCAAGTAGAAGGGGACATTGAAAGGAATGAAGACGTAACCGTTAATAAAACAGTTTTTGCTCTTAATAGTGCATTTGGGAATAGACAAAAAAAACAATGTGGGATAAAATAATTCTGCAGATGCAGACAGTTGGTCAGGGAAAGTATGTACATTGAGTTCTGAGTGAAATTTACAAAAATTATTTCATGCACCTGCAAAGTTGTTGGATGTTTCTTTTTTCACATTGTTGACTGCTTTTACTTGTTGTCAAGCTGTCTGTATGTACATGCAATTAATCTTGAGAATTCTGAGCATTCTCTGCTAAAAGAAATCTAGTACTTAGAGATACAGTGGCAGGCAGCTCACTGAAAAATAAAGCTTGAAATAGCAGAGAATGAATAAGAAATAGTAGCCTTCCCAGCAGGTTTAATACTTGAATTCATTTAATAAAACAGTGCAGAGTTTATTTTAAGGTAGCCAGTGCACTTTTTTCTTGGGACCAACAGTTAATGTTTACTGAAAACATGCAAGCTATTTTTCACATCTGGGAGAGTAATAGAGATACACTTTTTATAAGTGGAAACACATGCTTAAACAACTTCTTCTTCTTTCGGCTTTTCCCAATTAGGGGTCGCCACAGTGGATCACCTGTTTCCATTTCTTCCTGTCCTCTGCATCTTGCTCTGTCACACCAACCCACCTGCATGTCCTCTCCAACCACATCCATAAACCTTATCTTAGGCCTTCCTCTTTTCCTGTTACCTGGCAGCTTCATCCTTAGCATCCTTTTCCCAATATACCCAGCATCCCTCCTCAGCTCATGTCCAAACCAACGCAATTACGCCTCTCTGTCTTTGTCTCCAAACTGTCCAACCTGGGCTGACCCTCTAATCCTGTCTACCCTCATCACACCCAGTGCAAATCTTATCATCTTTAACTTTGCCACATCCAGCTCTGACTCCTGCCTTTTTGTCTATGCCACTGTCTCCAACCCATATAACATAGCAGGTCTCACTACCCTTTTGTAGACCTTCCCTTTCACTCTTACTGGTACTCGTCTGTCACAAATCACTCTTCTCCACCCACTCCACCCTGCCTGTACTCTCTTTTTCACCTCTCTTCCACACTCGCCATTACTCTGAACTGTTGATCCCAAGTATTTAAACTCATCCACCTTCGCCAACTCTGCTCCCTACATCCTCACCATTCCTCTATCCTCCCTTTCATTCACACACATATATTCCGTCTTAGTCCAGCTAAACTTCATTCCTCTCCTCTCTAGAGCATGTCTCCACCTCTCCAGGATCTCCTCAACTTGTTCCCTACTCTCGCTGCATATCACAATGTCATCTGCAAACATAGTCCATGGGGACTCCTGTCTGATCTTGTCTGTCAACCTGTCCATCACCAGTGCAAATAAGAAAGGGCTCAGAGCTGATCCTTGATGTAATCCCACCTCCACCTTAAACGCATCTGTCACTCCCACTGCAGATCTCACTGCTGTCACACTACCCTTGTACATATCCTGTACCACTCTTACATACTTCTCTGCTACTCCCGACTTCCTCATACAATACCTCAACTCCTCTCTAGGCATCCTGTCATATGCTTTCTCTAAGTCCACAAAGACACAATGCAACTCCTTCTGACCTTCTCTGTACTTCTCCATCAGCACACTCAGAGAAAACATCGCATCTATAGTGCTCTTTCCTTGCATGAAACCATACTGCTGATCACTAATTATCACCTCCCTTCTTAACCTAGCTTCCACTACCCTTTCCCATACTTTCATGCTGTGACTGATCAGTTTTATTCCTCTGTAGTTACTACAGCTCTGCACATCACCCTTATTCTTAAAAATCGGTACCAAAACACTTTTTCTCCACTCCTCAGGCATCCTCTCACTTTCCAAGATTTCATTAAACAATCTGGTTAAAACTTCCACTGTCATTTCTCCTAAACACCTCCAAGCTTCCACAGGTATGTCATCTGGACCAACAGCTTTTCCATTCTTCATCCTCTTCATAGCTATCCTTACTTTCGACTTGCTAATCCATTGCATTTCCTGATTCACTATCCCCACATCATCCAGCCTTCTCTCTCTCGCATTCTCTTCATTCATCAGCCCCTCAAAGTACTCCTTCCATCTGTTCAACACATTCTCTTTGCTAGTGAGTACGTTTCCCTCATTATCCCTTATCACCCTTACCTGCTGCACATATTTCCTAACTTGGTCCCTCTGCCTAGCCAGTCGGTACAGGTCCTTTTCTCCCTCCTTCATGTCCAACCTTTCATACAACTCTCTATATACCTTATCCTTAGCCTTTGCCACCTCTCTCTTTACCATGCACCTCATCTCCTTATAGACCTGTCTACTTTCTTCATCTCTCTGACGAACACATGCTTAAACATAAGTATCCTTAATTTTAGATTAGGTTAGTGCCTGGGGGTGCAGCTGTTGGTTTGGGGCAAATGCTTCTGCCTGGAGGGGAAACTACATTTGCTAAAAATTTATTTTTGTGTTTGTTTTAAGTTAAAATGGGATTGTCATTCTAAAATGTATTTAGTTTTTTGAATGAGTGTTTTCTCTGAAGCAAAAAGTTTTGAAAAATGTAACTTGGGTTCAAATGGAGATGGGAAGGGGCAACTGCATAAAAGATCAGCTTGCCAAACATTAGTATGTGCATGTGTGGAAATGCATTTCAAAAGAATTGTCTAGGTAGGAGCAATTGCTTTCCTTCATGATGGCTACACTTTCCATGTTGTTATGGAATGTAAATGGCCTTACGTGTTTAGACAGAAAGCATTTAATTGTATTAAGAAATGTAGGATTCAAATGGTAATGTTGAAGTATACACATTTGAATAAAAATAAGCATGTGAATGGATATTCAGCAGGGTTATCATTGGCAAAGAAAAGGAAATAACCATACTGATTGCTATATGGAGGTTCCAGTAGTGAAAGAAGAGTAAATTATACAGTAATGGTACATTTGTGGCAGTGAGGGGCATTTGGCAATGGAGGAGGACCATGCTTATGTGTGTTTATATTCCACCAAAAACTGCTATTATGATGCTTAAGAAAAGTTTAGGAGAAATAGTTTTTGATAGGGAATATTGTTTACTAATGGGAACTGGAACTTGATTTGCAATATTGTGGATGCAACAGGGGACCCAGAAGGGAAAATATAACAAAAGAAGGTAGATTTCTGAAGATATATATGAGGATTTTTGGTATGGAACATGTGGATTCAGTAACAGGAAATCAGACAGAATTTACATATTTCTCAAAGTAGAATAATTTTGCTAAACTGTGTAGAAATTATATTTCACAGGAATGTGTGTACTTAATTGAAAACTTTAACACACATCCAATAACTGTTTCAGATCATGCACCAATAAAAAGTAAGGTAAAGCTGCAGGATAATTAAGTAAAAATGAGATGCTGGAGCTTTCCTTCTTGCCTGTTAAAAAGAGAGGAATTTATGGAATGAGTATTGGAAATGGTTCAGGAGTTATTAGGAAAGATAGAAGTTTATTCAGAAGGAAGAGCAACTATGTGGCATGAAGTTAATATGTGCTGAAAGGAAAGTATAATTTAAAAATTG
The DNA here is from genome assembly GCF_019279795.1 of Protopterus annectens. Lineage (NCBI taxonomy): Eukaryota > Metazoa > Chordata > Ceratodontiformes > Protopteridae > Protopterus > Protopterus annectens. The sequence goes on from NC_056740.1 coordinate 365,767,643, forward strand.
AGTAGAGATAAAAGAGAAACAGATATGGAAAATAAATAATAGTAGGGCTGACAAAGGTTAGAGAATTGCAGAGTAAGATCTATCTTAGAGGGAGATAAAGCCATCAGGACAACCACTGCTAAAAACATCAAATTTAATGAAAGATAAGCACTTTAGCGTTCTAGAATGAATGCTTCATCAGATCTAAAAATGTGGTGCAAATAACAGGTTTATATACATATATTAATCACATTATAAAACCAATTTATAAAGCAATCACATAATTAGCAAGTCAATTTACATCCCTCTAATGCAGATTTTAAAGGGACGGATCCATTCAACCCCAGATACCTGTCTGCTTGCAGCTTTAAAATCCATAATAATCCAGCATGTTCTGTACATTTCACAATATCACCTCCCCTGCTATTAGCAACTATTTTTTGCATACTTTTAAAGGAAAATGTATGACCTGAATGTTCTACCACATGCCTGGCTAGAGCATTCTTAATGTCACCCTTTCTGATATCATATACATGCCTCCTAACCCTATCTTTTAATTTTTTTTGGAATCTTAAAGAACAAGAGGAGGAGCAACTCCAGAGTGATAAAGGGAAAATAAGGAAGTGCTTGAATAATATGCATGATTTTAAAAAGGTTGCTGTTAAGCAACTATTTTTGATAAAGCTTTTAGTACAATGACATAGGCAATAGAAAGTAGAAGGGGCTGTCACCAAATACAGAGCGCCTATGACAAAATAACCAGAGAACCTGGATAGGTATTTGAGATATTTTGGAAATGTTTTGATATTTTGGATACAGCATTGGAATGTGGGAAAACAAAAAAAGGCACTAATGGAAACCTTAATGGAAGACTTAAATATGCAAGGTTAGAAGAAGATGAGGCTTAGCAATTAAAAGTTAAGCTAGGAAGAGATGAAATAAAAACAGGGATGTATAATTGGTCAACAGAGAAGTCTCCAGGAACAGATGGTATTCCTATGCGAGTTTCAAAATTAGGAGGGAAGAAAGTGATAAAGATCTGGAAGGTTTTGTTAACAGTTTTTTAAAAGGAGGGCCAGCACTATCATCTTGAAAGAATACTTTGGTGACTGCATTATTTAGAGAAGGTGTAGACCTTTCAGAACCAGTTTCATATAAACCCTTGTCAATTTTAAACCATGATTGTAAAGTGTTTAGTATTTGTGCAAGCTAAGAAAATGACAAAGTTGTTGCCCAAATTGATAAATATGTACGGATGTGGTCTTTTGGAGGGGAGGCAGATAGTAGACAACATTAAAGGAACAATGATGATCCAGAGGGAAGCAGAATGTAAAAAAATATTGTTATTGTTGGTGAGTCATGTTGTGGAAAAAAAACAGTTGAGTCAGCTGGGATTTCATGAGTAGGACAATGGAAGCAGTTGCATTTCTTGATAGAATAATAGGTTCTTAGGTTCATAAATATGTACTAGGCTATTTGTCTGTGAAGATCTTAAGAGCCCTAGACTTTCACTCTCATGGTAATGTGTTAGCCCTTATATTTTGCATACAGATAACCCACAGACAGACTGAAAAGTTATATTGGGCTATTTACATGTTTCAGACAAATATACTTTGGCAGTCTGTGAAATAAAAAATTAAAACGTGTCATCACGCATTGGGCAAATAGAAAGCACAGGCCATGAAACTAGAAGGTATTTATTGAACTAAAAAAACATGTTTGAGTGCTTTTATCATATACATCACAGGGTGTCAACATCGACTGGACACTATGTTCAGGACAGACCAATCCCACACCCATTAACCTGTATGGATTCTCCCAAAATATAATCTCTGCAACAAGAATAGGTAACACTTACCAAAAAGAAAGCATACTAGATTGGATCCTAACCAATAACCATGCCCATAAGTATACCACCGGGACCCTTCCTAATGACCTAAGTGACCATCTTGTCACTTTCTTAATCAAACACAAAGTCTCTAGGACAAATCTTCCATTACATAGACTTATAAGAAATAAGAAGAAATTTGTTCCGTCACAATTTTTAGCAGAACTCAAGTCCTGCAACTGGACAAAGCTAAAACCTTACCCTAGAGGAGAGCGTGTCATTCTTTAATGAAACATTCCTAAAAATTCTCGACATCCATGCTCCTAACCGACTCACTAGGACAAAGGTGAAGATAGCTCCCTGGCTAACCAAAGAAACAAAAACCAAAATTAAAATTAGAGATAAAGCATGGGACAAATGGCGAGCCACCAAGGCACCCCTAGACCGCATTAAATTCCAGGAACTTAGAAATGCAACCAAAAAAGCTAGCACAATGGATAAAAAGAACTATTTCTGTCACCTTCAAGACAAACACCAGAATAACCCCAAAAAGTTCTGGGCAGGCTTAAACAATCTCCTCCACCCTGGGAAATCAGCCACTCCTACCCCTGAGACCCTTATTGACAAAAAACCTGAAGTCATAGCTAATACCTTTAACTCCTTCTTTACTGAAACTATTCAATCTCTAGCCAACCAACTTCCTCCCCCTCCCTTACCCCAAACTAATGTTATTGAAGCCACCTTTCCATCCTTTAAAATACAGCCTATCCCTACCTCTTACATCAAAACCTTACTGAAAAAACTTAAACCTACCACCCTCTCGGCAGATCAGCTCCCAGCTGAATACCTGCAAATAGCAGCTGATGCTATAGCCTACCCCATCTCCATCCTGATAAACAGAACCTTTACTGAGGCCACAATACCCAATATCTGGAAAATATCCTACGTAATACCACTACATAAAGGTGGTCCCTCTACTGAGACATCGAATTATAGACCCATAGCAATTCTATCCCCATTAGCTAAGATCATGGAAAGATGTGTTCATAAACAATTTCTTAATCACCTCTCTTAATAATCTTTTGACCAAATCTCAACACGGCTTTAGACCCTACCATAGTCGACCACTGCCCTCCTATCCTTTACCGACTCAATTAATAAAATCGTAACAACAAAAAAATATCCTCTGCCCTATTTCTTGACCTGTCAAAAGCCTTTGACATGGTCAATCACCAACTACTGCTACAGACGCTAAAAACCTTCCACTTGATAATTCAGCCCTCAATTAGTTCCATGCCTATCTCTCCGGAAGGCAACAGGCAGTCCAATGGCAAAATAAGCTCTCTCAACCCTTACCCAATACCATAGGAGTTCCACAAGGCTCCATTCTAGGTCCCCTTCTCTTCTCCGTGTTTATAAATGAACTCCCCTCAGTTATACCTCAAGCCACATGCATCCAATATGCAGACGACTCCACCCTCATCTGCTCTAATGCAGCTCTCCCTGACCTACAAGTAATGACCCAACAGTGCTTTAGTACAATTGAAAAATGGCTATCAGAAAGGAATCTCATCCTAAATCCCCAAAAAACCAAGCTATTACTATTCTTTCCCACCTCAGCTCCTTCTCCAGTGCAATACCCCCCACTAGATAACAATAGCACCTTCTTCGTTCAATCTAATAATGGCACCATAATTAACCCTGATACTAACACTAAACTACTAGGGGTCATTATTGACAATAAACTTAAATTTAACTTACACATCAGTCAAACCATAAAGACTGTAAATAAGAAACTCCGATCGCTGTATAGAATTAAGAACTTCCTTACCCCCATTGCCAAACTTACCATAGCACGCACTCCATCTTCTCTCCACACTACTGTATGCTTCCCTGTTTTCTCTTTCCTCAACATAGGGGACATCAATAAACTTTCCGTGACTTACAACCACATTGCTAGATTCATTACAGGTGCCCTTATAGAACGCATCACTGCCTTAACCTAAAGAAACTTGACTGGTTAGAACTTCCAAATATTCTCAAACTTAACCAACTCCCGAAGCATATAAAATTATCAAAGAACCTGAAAAACTCCCTCACTAGACAACCTACTGACCCCCTACCTCAACCTAAGTAGTCTTCGCTCCTCTAACAGATTACTGGTCCAAACCATCAAATCCAACAATATGGGAGGGGATGCTCTCTATGCCAATTCTATAGGCAAGGTATGGAACTCCCTACCTAACAACCTAAGACTCTCCAATTCCCTTTCTCAATTCAAGAAAAATCTTACCCAATTCTTTAAGGAACATTGGATATGCCCCTGCAGAAACCCAGGCTAGGTCCCTGTCAACTATAACTCATCCTACATTACTTCAACTATTTGGATATTTTCTCAATTTCTTACTCCAACTGACTATTAATCCTACTCAACTGTAATAAAGTTCGTAGTTTCTCTATCTACCCTCAGAGCTCTAGATAAACAATGAACTGGAATCTCGCAATAGTACTTTAAAGTCCCTTGAACTGTACTAGTTTTTACTAGTTTTTTCTCTCTTTAGAAATGTATTTTAACTGTCATTCTGCTATGTAGACAATACATTAACGAGCATATTTTTTCTGCAACATATGTAATGTATAAACTTATATGAAATTTTTTTGCAATATTGGAGCTTTTCTCCCCGGGCCTCCGCTGAAAATGGACATGTATCCAGTCGGACCATCCCGGTCAACAAATGTAAAATAAAATAAAATAAAATAAATAAATAATAAAATTATATGAAAAACTGTCTTAATTGATTAATAGACTAGGCAATCCTATTGGTCCATAAAACAGTGGTAATGCCTACTTCATGAAAATTCAAAACAGAAGCACCATCACTGTTTATACAACAATAAAAAAACTTTTAAATGGATAAGAGCGGTTCTACAATAATTTTACAATGGATCTGTACATTTAAATTGCAGCCTTGTTAAAAACGTTTGAACAAATGCATCATATACAAATATCTTAATGAATAAATAGCTGTTAAAACAAGTAAATAAATGGATGTCTTATTATAAAAAAATAAACACTATAGAAATCTAAACTAAATATCACTATAAAAGTCAACATGTTCAAAGTTTAGCTGTCCTGCATTTTAATACACTACTGATCAATACCCTGTCATTCATTCCAGTTGATGATGTAGCATCATACTGTAGTTGCCACAGTAGTTCTTATATTCTAAAGTTGATTCCCAAGGACCCCCTCTAATGTTGACTTGTACTTTCTTCAATATAAAAAATAGAAATCTTTTAAAATTGCCACATGTTATGGAATATTTCTATCCTTCTCATATCGTACATATATTCCCTTATTCTAACAAACATCTCTCTCTCTGTTTCTCTGTTTTCCCCATCACATGTTGTGCAGCTCACCAGATAAACTTTGCTTTTGCATCATCTTAAAAGTACTCAATTGTATTTATTACTGCTTGGTGTAACTCATTCTAAGCCTTTTAGTTTCAACACTTGGGCTTCAGACCAGTTGTTTTACATTGAGAGGGTTTGTGGTCTGCACTGTAGTGGCAGAACAGGTAGCTTACATCCTTCTAAGTTGGGAACTGCTGATTGAGGGCTCAGTGTCTGTTATTCTAAAAGTGTATTAATTCTGGTTTAAGCACTTGGGCTTTAAGGTCAGTTATTTTACATTAAGAGGGTTCGTGGTCTGCACTTTTGTGAGAGGAGAGGCTGGACTCTGCCCTTCTGTGCTGGGAATTTCTGGTTAAAGGCTTATAGTGCATGCATATCTGAACTGCTTCTTACTGAAATTGGTACACCTTGTTTGCTGTAGCATAGACTAGATCCAGGCCTGCTGAATCTAGCTTTGTTTGTATAACTTGAGCACTAATCCAGGCATTCTTTAAAGTATTCAATTGTATTTATTACTGCTTGGTAGTAACTTGATTAAAGTGTAGCTATCATTCTAAGTCTTTTGGATTAAGCACTTGGGCTTCAGACCAGTTGTTTTACATTAGGAAGGTTTGTGGCATGCACTGTGGTGGCAGGACAGGTAGCTTTCATCCTTCTAAGTTGGGAACTGCTGATTGAGAGCTCAGTGTCTGTTATTCCTAAAGTGTATTAGTTCTGGTTTATGCACTTGGGCTTCAGGCCAGTTATTTTACATTAAGAAGGTTTGTGGTCTGCACTCCTGTGGGAGGAGAGGCTGGACTCTGCCCTTCTGAGTTGGGAATTTCTGGTTAAAGGTTTATAGTGCCTGCATATTTGAACTGTTTCTTACTGAAATTGGTACACCTTGTTTGCTGTAGCATAGACTAGATCCAGGCCTGCTGAATCTAGCTTTGTTTGTATGCTTGTTGTTTGTTTGCTTGTTATTTCCCTGGAACGCTAATTCCACCTAAAACGTGTCTTCTCAGCGCTTCTGTGGATCCCTAGTGATATCTGCATTGCTTATTGTACTTATTTCCTTATTTCACTTGAAAGAAAGTTACTGTTTGTCGTTTTTGCAGTTAAGTTACCTGTAACACACTGCACTTAAGTTACCTGGCACTTGCTCACTAAAGCAATTATGTAAGTCAGCACTAAAAATTAAAAGCACTACACCCTCACTCCCCATTGGCCCTTGTTTTCAATTATAAAGGAATTCCCAATATTATTCTAGCATGTCCAAAGGTCAGTTGTCAATCTCCTCTCCGGTCCAGCTGGTGAACCTGGGAATCTTGAAGCAATGTTACAACTGCCTCATGTACACAGACAACCCTCTCTCCTCCCAACAAATTCCAACACGTGAGAGATGCAAACATATAGCCAAACTGGAGGCTAAGCTCTCTCAACTCAGTACTGGCATTACCAGTCAGGAGGAGAAGGAAACCACACTCACTACAATTCCAGTCTCACATAGACCTACCACGACAGCAAACCAAACACATAATCACACAAAAACATACTCGGAGGCTCTAAATAAAGATCTGCCTAAGCAGCAGAGACCTCCAAAGCAGACACCCAAGCAACCGCTACCCCAAAACAAAACACGTGCAACACATATCTCACAAAGCCAGTGTGCCAAACAGTCACAGCCCTTAAGGCTAAACAACACACCTGATACACTTGTAATAGGTGACTCTATCGTCAGGCACACTGACGTCCCGCTCACCAGGCTGAACAAGGAGAAGGTCACGGTGAGCAGCCTGTCGGGCGCTAGGATCCGCCACATAACAGAAGCACTCAGGTCACTCCAAGGCAAGTACAAATATGACTCGGTCATTGTCCATGCTGGTGTGAATGACCTGAGACGTACCTCCCTGGACTACATGAAAAGAGACATAGAGGAGCTCACTGAGCATGTAGCCCAGGCCGGTATGACCCTGACCCTGAGTAGCATCTAACCCTCACCAACAATGATGCCACAATATGAAGACAAGATGATCAATTTCAACAATTGGCTTAAGTATTGGTGTCATTCAAAGGGGATCCAATGCCTGTCAGCCTGGGATGATATGCTCAACAAGCCACGATGCTTCGCTAGGGACGGCTTGCACCTGTCACCTCTGTGCTTTTGGATATTGGCAAAGGCTCTTGCTACCCCTATAGTGCCTTTTTTAGGCAAGGCTCAAAAGACAAACCCACCTCCATAGGTATCACAAGGGATAAGAAACTGAGTAATGCTACTCAACGCCAGAAGTCCAAACCTCAAGATGCATGCACTTGAAACTCTCCTTAGCATGGAGAACATCAATATCTGTGCAGTAAAAGAAACCTGGTTCAGGGCTCCCGAGAGCACCCCAGCACTACCAGGTTATACCTCATACCATACTTTTCGGCACCAAAACTTGGACCGAACCACAAAAGGAGGGGGAGTATCGATATTCATCAAAGATACCCAAACCTCCAGGTTGGTGGCAAAGCACGAAGCATCATTGACTATCCATGTGCAACTAACAGTGGGTAAAACTGCCTTCCAGTTTATAGCCTGCTACAGACCACCCTCCCAAACACAGGAACCCCACTCGGCCTTCCTGAGAACACTGGAAAATATGAAGGTCTCTCCAAACACCATAATATTGCGCGACTTCAACTACCCAAACATAGACTGGGAGCATTACTCTAGCTCCAACACCCTAGCCCAAAGGTTCCTAGAATTCATAAACTCAAATGCTATGGAACAACTTGTTACCACTCCCACAAGAGGGGAAAACATACTGGACCTGATCATCACCAACATGGGGACTCTATGCTCCAGACCAGAAGTGTATCCCTTACTGGTAAGATCAGACCATAAACTGATCTCACTGGATATTCACATCCCGACCCCACCCCCTGCCCAGAAAACCACAGTGAAAAACTTCTCTAAAGCAAATTTCACACTCCTCAAAACCGAGGTGAAATCCTTCAAAGCCCCCGGGCCTGTGGAAAATACGGCCAGACCGCAGAATCCTTTATAAATGCATTCTATGAACACCTTCAGGAATGCATGGATCATGCAATCCCAAATAAAACCAAGACCCAATCCTCCAAAGGCAGGCGTCCTGTCTGGTGGACCCCAGCCATAAACAAAACTATACAATAGAAGGAGGAAGCTACTACATGATAGAGCAAAATCCCAAAAAGGGAAGGCATCTCTGATCAGTATTAGCAAAAAACTAAGGGCACTCATAAAATCATCTAAGGCCAGCTTCGAGAGAAAGATTGCACAGGACACTAAGGATAATCACAAGGCTTTCTTTAGTTATGTTAGGAACCTGGGTGGGAATTCCCAGATATGCTCAGAATTAGTCCAAATTGACAAAAAAATACACTGAACCCACAGACATTGCCAACATCCTAGCTGACAGGTTCAGCCCAAACTCCCCCCACCCACCCCACCAAAAGGGCAAATATTTATCCCAGCAGAGTGCTGCCCCCCTAACATCTCAGATGTTCAGGTAAGAGCCGCCCTCTCCAAAGCAAAAAAACACAGCATCAATGGGACCAGACGGTGTCCCGGGCTGCGTCCTACATGAACTCCAAGAAGAGCTAAACCCAAACATAAAACTACTGTTCAATCTCAGCCTTACTACAGGATATGTACCCAAAGAGTGGCGTACAGCAACAGTGGTCCCTCTCCACAAAGGTGGTGCCTCAACGGACCCTGGAAACTATTGCCCCATAAGCCTGACTAGCTTGTTCTGCAAAGCTATGGAAAGGATCATCATGGACCTCATAAATAAAGATATTGGGGACCTACAGACACTGGATCCTACCCAGTTCGGCTTTGTTAAGGGCAGATCCTGCCTCTTAAACCTGGTCGACTTCTTTGAAACAGTCACCAAGGCCATTGATGAAGGGAAGGTGGTCCACACAGACGACCTGGACCTCGCAAAAGTCTTCGATACAATACCCCACTCGGGCATTATAGATAAGCTCACCAGCTTAAATATAAACCCCTATGTCACTAGATGGGTTGCAAACTAGCTCAAGGACAGAACCCACATGGTTAGAATTGCTGGAGACATGTCGGACTCCAAACCAGTTACAAGTGGCTTCCCACAAGGCTCATTCCTGGGACCTCTCTTGTTCGGTATATATTTCTCGGAGCTACAGGCCAACACAGAAGGACTGTGGCTGACCAAGTTCGCAGATGACTGCAAATTGGTCGCCATAATCTACTCTCCAGCTGACACAAGCATCCTGCAAAAGGGCCTCATAGAAACAGACAACTGGTGCCAGAGCCATGGCCTCAAGCTAAACGCCAAAAGGTGTATAGTCATCCCCTTTGGCAAAAACAAAGTGCTCACAAATTACCACATAGGTGGTAATCCATTAAGTACAGAAGAAGTAATTAGGGACCTGGGGACCCAAGTTGATAGCAATCTCTCATTTGACAACCACGTGGCGAGTGGTTAGAAAAACATTTTATATAGCCCACCTAATCATGAAGGGATTCATATCTAGATTAGGGGAGGTCATCGTGCCTCCTTACTCATCCCTCATCAGGCCCATAATTGAGTACAGTGCCCCTTTTGGGATGTACCTTACCAAACACCTGCAGCAACTGGAAAGACCCCAAAAGTACCTCACCAAGAGGATCAAAGGGCTCAAACAGATACCATATGCTGCCCGGTTAAAGAAACTCCAGCTCTACTCAGTGGCATACCGCCTTCTCAGAGGCGATCTGTGCCTGACGTATAAAGCCATGTCCAACCCGGAATTAAGGGACATGCTGCACCTCAAAAAATCCAAATCCCATCGAGCTACACGCTCGAGAGACTTGAACCTCAGCACTGAAATAAATAGGACATGCTGGAGGGACAGATTCATAACCCAGAGGCTCCCTTCACTGTGGAATAAAATCCCAGTCCAGGTTAGGCAGAGTCCCTCATTGACTCTCTTCAAGAGGAATCTTGATGAGTGGATGGTAGATCATAGGTTTACCCTGGGTATCACTTCTGTGTCACTGTTAGACAGAGGCACAGTATACTAACCTCAAAAAAAGGGCATAGCAAAATTAATTTAAAATGGGTGGCGAAAGCCAAACATACTCTGACTAGGCTTATAAATGCCCTAGGGCAGATAGCCCAGTATGAACCTATGAACCTATGTAGTTTTACAGTCATACCTACCATAACGTGGAATTGTTATTTCAAAAGAACAAATAGTGGCACTTGGGCCATCGTCGAGGAATGAAAACCAATGGCAAGAACCACATTATGACATAGGTAAATTTTGGGGTGGGGTTCCATATTTTTCCATATTAAATTTAATTTTATTTCTTATATTGGCACTTCCACAATATGCAGCCATTGGTGTGTTACTCAACTGCCCCTTTAACTCTCTACATCAAAAGAAATAGCGTAATTTTATTAATAATAACCCTAAGGGAGTCACTCTCTGTGGTATATGGCATAATCATAGATGTACTTGTATTACAACTACCCTTCACAGATGTTATCAAGACAGAATCAATGTTACCTAAAAAGGATCAAATCTTTTAGATTCTCTGCCTTTCTTGACTTATTTAAAAAGTTGTGGTAACCATCTCAGTGGGATATTTTCATTCAAGAAACATGTGTTTCAAGGTCTCCTCCTCTTTTAACAATATATCGTTGTCAGAAATTAAATATGATACTCTGACAACCTGTCCTTTTGCAACACTATATTTTTGATTTATATGATGGCAACATTTAAAATGAAGGTAAGTATTTCAGAAAGTGGGTTTCTGATAGATTGTTGAATACTACATGTTCTTTTCATAATACTTGTAGATTGTTATATCTAAATAATTAATGCTTTCTTTATATTGAGTAAAATTCAGAAATTCATTAATTTCCAAATATTCTAAAAACATTCTTTTCACAAGTTGTGGATGATGATGAAGAGTTGAAAGAACCTTTTGGGAGAGAAGAGAGCAGGAGTTAAGTGGGATAAGTTGATCCTCCTCGTAGAACAAGGAGGCATAGGATTACATGATTTGAATAGATACTGTAAAGCTGTGCAGTTAACACAAGGATGTTTGTAATTTAAAGTGAAAAGGAATGATGATGAAACTGAAGAAGTTTGAGAAATAAGGAGAGTAGGTTTTTGGACACAGAGCCTTAAAAATAACAACAACCATATTAAATATTGTATTTATAAAGTAGCAGAAAGTACTCTAAGAACTAAGCCAACACAGGACTGGCGAAGATAGATTTTGACAATATGATGGCTGTAAGTAAGGGTATAGAAAATAGCCAAGGGAGAGGTGGAACTTACTGGAGAAAATTGACAAGGGATCAAACATATTGAGAGCAAATAACTAGGGAGGAAAATTTAATAGAATGAGATGAGGTCAAGCAGAAGTTTGAACTGCAGGCTAGAGACTGCCTTGTTTGCCAGGCTTGATATTTGAGTACAAGTAAGAAGAAAGGGTTGGGGAATGCTAAGTGAATGATCAGCTCTGGTAGAATTTCTGGTTGAGTCTAAAACGGAACCTGCTGTTAAAAAAGGGATAATTAACAGGGCATATAGAACAATGAATGATAACTGTAATAATAAATTAGAAGTGGTTAGAACAGATTAGAACAAGAGACTGGGAAGACATTAATGAAGGAACTATGGGAAGACATCTGTATGGCATCTGAGTATGCAGCAAAGTCTAGAAGGTTTAAGATTTTTGCTTGGAAATGCTTGCATAAGTATTTTTGTACCTCATGCAGACTTCAGAGAATTTTTTACTTGGGTACACAGCAAGTGCTGCAGGTGTGATAGTATTTGGGAACATGTTTGTTTTGGAAGTGTAATTAGTCGGTAGATTTTAAAACCTCCGTACATGTACTCTGTCGGAAATGTTAGGAGGACAAATGGGTGTCACTAAGGGAATTATTTTTTTTAGCTGGGACACAGGCTTCGAATTGTTTAGTTATAGGTCTTACTAAGTTTAATACTGTAGTCTGCCAAAAAAAGCAATTATTAGAAAGTGGGAATCAAAGTCTAAACCATCTGCCAGTAAAGTATGGACTATTGTAAAAGAGATGAAAGAAGGAGAGACTGGATCTTTAGAATAAGGAAGGAGCAAGTTACTTATAAATTAATGGAATTTGTGGGAATAGTACATGCAGAATAATGTTCAGGAGGGGGAGTGAGGTTTAAGAAAAGGCAGGAATTTATTTCAGTGATTGCAGTTTGTGTACTGGGTGAGTGAACTGGCCTGCTGACCTTTTGCAGTTATGACTTGGGTACTTATGGCAATACAGTACTGTCTCATTCAAGCCTATAGCACCTTTTTTTAAACTTACAGTTTACAGCCTTAGTGCCTTATGGCATCCAGACATTTTTGGGTCTAACTTATTTAACTAAACAACTTACCAGATAGTAATAGGCAGTATTAGAAAGTGCAAGGAGTTATGAACAAAATGAAACTAAGATTGTAAATCTAGGATTTCCTGCAGTAGAGAAATTATTCAGTTTGTCACTTATTATTCATGTTATTGAGGGGTAAGGTGTGATATGCCATGGTCGAAGACAATAAACTGCATTATCAATGTCTATTTATATTGTACTATATTTGAGATATTTCAGCTTAGTAATTATGAAAATAAAGAATGTTTCCATATGTACTTAATACTTCAAAAATAAGTGATTTAGAAACTGTTACATGACATTGGATGAAAATGTAGATGTTGAAGAAAACTGTTTGATATTCATATTATAAGTTGCACATTTTTAGAGAGTCTCAGTGTTATTTATATTGCTAATTATACAGTTAAGCATATGTATTATTATTTCTGTAAATATCTCAACAAGTATGTACACAACAGAAGAATTTCTTGCTGTTATGAGAAAGCTCATGTCTGGTTAACCAACCATTTCTAACATTATATGTCTAGGTCGTACAGTTTCTAAAGTATGACAGTTTGTGAAAGTTTAGCAAACAAATATAATTGTAGGTTTTTGTGAATTATAATATATAATAGCATTTATGGGAAGACTATGAATACCCTATTACCACTGTAAAAAGTACTTCTTACTGAAAGCATTTTTATTTGTACAGTTTTGGTAGCTTTTGTTCACAAAATATTTAACTTTGTTTATCTTATGCTTTTTCTTTTCCACACCTTTGTTGAATTATTACTTGTGACTTAAACACATTTACATTCATATAAAAGTAATCACACTATAATTAACATAATAAACATTTTACTTCACATATATTGCTATACATCACATAACCTAAGCAACATTACATAAATTGTTCAATTCCTGCCTTTTTTAAACAAGAAATATCTTTATTAAACCATCACTTACTACATAGGCAATCATACATTTATACAAATGAAAACAAACCACACTGAGACAATCCTAGTTTCAAGCATTTTACATCACAAACCATACTGACACACTCCCATTTGCAAACATTATGCATCACTTATAATTTGCCTAATCTTTTTCAGTCAAACTTTACATAGCTCGTTTTAAGTCCTGATACCTATTAAACATCATTCCTCCCTTGTATGTATTGTTCCCACAATTTCCATTTATTCCTATGTAGTTTGCTCCTACCCTTTTCTAAAGATCTCGGTTCTAGTTGTTTTATCTCTGTTACTATATTCACTATTTCCAGTATAGCTGGTTTACATTTTGATTTCCATTTTCTAGTAATTGTTTTTTTTGGCAGCCACTATTATTAGACAAAGCAAGGCCTTACCATGCCTAGGCAATTCCAATTCTTTATCATATCTCAGAAAAATCTTCTCCCTCGTCAGTCCACTCTGCTCACCCAGCATCTCCTAGAAGGTTAGGACAAGCATCGTGGGATCACCTCCCTAATAAAGCATAAAACAACAATGAAGCTGAGTCATTCAAAACATCACTGAATGAACACCTACAGAATGAAGCTAAATGCATCTGGTTTCATGACTGTGGCTAAAATGCTACAAAAGAAATAACTAATTATCCAAAGAAGAATTATTAGTATTGAAAAGCATGCATGCTGATTGTACAAAGCAGTCAGCATTCCTGTGGTAAGTCAAACAGTCCCAATAGGAAGATGTCCAGCTTGTAGCTATTGAAAAAGAAAAGCTGCAGGCAACAGCACATGTTTGTCTTCTCCAAATAAAGTGTGGGTTTCAGAGACGCACTTTGATGCTGTCTAAATAAATGTGGAAATGGCACGAAAAATGGTTTCAATTTCCTTGGTTACAAGGAACATAATCACCACCAAGAATCAAGAGTTGCAAGTATGGCAGTTTTTTTTTCTTTTGCTTCCATATAAACACTAAATGTCGATCTCTGTGTTTAGTGGACTTCAGGGCCTCACATTCTGTTCTGGAATAAGGAAGATTTTTCTGCCAGCCTACTTACTTGCTCATACAGTGACTTGTGTTTCATCTTTTTCAACACAGTTCTTTGACTGTAGAAATGAATTACATGATGTAAGTCTTGTGTTTTCTTTCTTTTTATTTTTCAAATTCAAATTCTTCCACTAGAATATCTACCTGTTTCTCCTTCAGATACTTAATGATGACTGACAAGCCTGCAGGTTTTAAGAAGTGCTCCAAATGTGGTTATAAGTTGCCGCTCTCAGATGCACACACCCTTTGTGTGTACTGCTTGGGTCCTTTACATTTATAGCAGGACTGCTTGATCTTCTACTGATTTAATTCACAAGCATTGATGGAGCAGAAAAAACAAATTGATATTGAAAGGTCTCATTCCTTCCTCTTTTGGAGAAGCCATATCCCAGTCTCCAAAGTCGAAGCCTTCTACTTTGTCCAAATCTTCCTCAGACTCTTCTGATAAGAGAAGTGCTAAACATCCAGTCTCAACCCCAGATCAGAAGAAACTGAGTTCAGGCTTCAACATTTCCTTCAAATCCTGCAAAGTCTAAATTGGGCATTATGGATCTGGCACTGGCTAGGTTGGATCAGAAGACTAAATTATCAGATTCTAACACAGGATCAGACAGAACCCTCAAAGTCTCTATATTGTCCTCGAACCAGATATTTTCTGTTGGTGGACGCAGTTCCTGACAAACTCCTATCACCTTTTTTGCAGAGCACAGCACCCCCCCCTCCATTTACTCTACTCATTCTTTCAGAAGTCTCACAGAAGATGATGTGGAGAGAGTGGTGAGGAAGATCCTCTTGGCACAAGAAGAGAGTGGTTTTTCCCTCGGTGCCTATCCCTCTGGGTCAGGTTACCTGACCATCCACCACAACCCCCCTTACAAGTTCCTCCTCTAACACCATCCATTGCCTTAGATTCACAGGATCCCAGTCCTCTGGAACCTCCAGTCTCTGATCTGAGGCTCTCCATATCCTCTGATCCAGCATAATTTCTGAGAGCTCCAATCCTTTCAGATTCTGAGAGCTCTAGGAGCCGAAGCCTGCTTACTGGGTCTAGGATGCAGCATTCAACTCCATAGTTTTCAGAGCCATCTCTGTACCTTGGCATCTCGGCACTGGCCATTTCAGCTCCAACTTCCTCCTCAGGAGTGGTGCTTATGGAGCAGAAAGACGGGATGATTTGGTAACCTGCTTTCTTGGATCAGAGCCTCTCTCTCACTCCTTTGAGCTCTGCTTTTGTGGCTGCAAAGAGAGTGTTCTCTGCCTCAGCAGATCTGATGGAACCTTCTCCCTCAGATCCTACATATTCCACCATGATTCCCCAGCAGCTGGAGTCTCACCACCTTTCTTCATGGGGGCGTCCTGTACCAATACCTCAGATTCCCTCCCAGAGAATTTTGATTTCCTCTTCCGGAAGTTCCCCAGAGTGCAGAATGAGGATGTGCAAAAGGAGGCATCTAGACTCCCCACAGGAGTTTGTCACCGAAGACACAGATTTCGGTGAAGGTGAAGGGTCCCCACGGTCACCTCCTACACTGGAGGAATCTGTTCTTCTAGAGACTTTTGGTATGGGACCCTCTACTTCCTCGGTGACTCCACTGACCGATGAGCTCATTGACATCATCTCTAGGTGTGCATAGAAAGAACCTGAGTCGATAAAAACCCATACCTCTTAAACCAGACAGGATAATGGCACCACCTTCAGACAGTGTTGGGGAAAGGGGTTCCAGTTGATGCCATGGTTGTTTTGGCAGCCACAAAGCAGGAACTAGTTGACAAGAGTTCCACTGCCCCCCCCCCCCAACAGGGAGTCATGGGTGATGGACAGACTGGGAAGCATGTCTTTTCCTCGGCAACCTTTGCCTGGTGGTCACTGAGCTATCTGGTGCATTTTATCAGACTTCAGAGAGATTTGACCAAAGAGTTAGCAAATACTCTCATAGGAGCCTTTTCTGCAGACGTTCAAGGTTCAGTGTGTTCTCAGTTGGCAGCCCTACACTCAATATCTAATAGTTCTATGAGGTTAGTTTCCAACATACCAGAAGGGACCTCTAGAGTGGTGGGTTTGGGCATCTCCATGAAGAGACATGCCTGGATGCGCTTTTGCAGAGCCATTTAAGTCCAATTTCTTCAATGCCCCCTTTGATAGAACTACTCTTTTTGGCCCAAAGGACCTCTCGAGAGGCAGATTCAGGCATTTCCATGAGGAGGCATGCCTGGATGCACTTGTGCAATTTTACAGAGCCATTTAAGTCCAATTTTATCAATGCCCCCTTTGACAGAACTACTGTTTTTGGTCCTAAGGTAAAGGAAATGCTGTCCAGGTGTGAGAAGGATGGAAGGCTGTGGGCATATGTTTTTCAGCCCCTCAGAGATCGTACTCCAGGAATCATTGGAGTGGCCAAAAGATGTGGTTCAAAAAGTCCCAAGGTCCTTTCCATGACACATGTGGAGGAGGTGCCCCCAAGGGCAGAGGGGGAGTTCGAGTAGATGTCGTCACCCTCATGGCAGAGGTGGCCCGCAAAACCAGGGCTAACGAAAATCTTTATTTGATAAACCCTGCCAGTGCTCCTGAACAGAAGCCTGGCTGTACACCTCTGGAGGCAGTTAGGGGACAGTTATCCCTGCACCACTGAGCTTGGCTAGACTTAAAAGATTTGGGTGCAGAGGATTATATCCAGAGGTTATATAATACCATTTTAACTGCCACCACAAATTACCAGAAAAATCCCTAATGTTCCACCCAGTTAAAGGGATCAAGCAGCAATCCAGATTCAAAAGCAGCTAGAAAAAAGTCATCCAAGCGGTCCCATCAGACCAGATAGGATCTGGAATTTACTCAAGGTTCTTTTTAGTGCCAAAGAAAATAGGGGACTGGAGACCAATTTTGAAGCTTACAAATCTGTTCACCGAACCAAGTTCCAGATGGTCACGGTTCAGTCCATTCTCACTTTTCTAGACAAGAATGACTGGATGTGGTCAGTAGATCTTCAGGATGCCTACTTCACATAAAAATTAACAGGCCATCCAGAAAACACCTACGCTTTCATCTGGGAGCTAGTCACTACCAATTCAGAGTACTGCCCTTTGGACTCACAACAGCCCCCAAGGTGTTGACCAAATGCATGGCAGTAGTAGCAGCTTACTTCAGGCTGCAGGATTTCTGGGAGTTTCCCTACCTTGACGACTGGCTCATTACTGCTCTAACCAGGCCTCAACTCATTCATGCAAGAGATCAGGTTCTCCAAACCCTGTGCTGTCCTAGGAATAACCATAAACTACAGCAAATCACAACTTCAGCCAATTCCGACATTGGAATTTATTGGAGAACTGCTCAACACAGACTGCCATTGCCTCCCTTCCACCACAAGTTCAATCAGTAAGGTCACAAGTCAAGAGGGTTGTAGAAAACCCATCAACCTCAGCCCGCACAGTTCCCCAAACTGCAGGAATAATTGCAGCAGAGATGAACATAGTTTCATTGGCCAGGTTTTACATGCAGATCTTTCAATGGTTGTTAGATACTCAGTAGTCAATCTTGCATCATAGGTTCATAGGTTGGTACTAGGCTATCAGCCCTAGGGGCCTATACAAGCCTAGCCATAACAATTCCCTGGCTATTTCTTCCCACATTATTTACTTTCCTGGACCCCTGTCTAGCAGGGCGACTGACGTGATCCCTGGGGTGAATTTCCTTTCTCCCATCCAATCGTCAAGGTTCCTCTTGAAGAGATCCAAAGAGGCACTCTGCTTGACATGTATGGGCAATCTATTCCAGAGTCTGGGGAGTCTCTGGGTCAGGAACCTATCCCTCCAACATGTTTTGTTTATTGTGATGACAAGGTTTAAATCCCTGGACTGTGTAGCTCTGAGGGATTGGGATTTCTTTAAGTGTAGCATGTCCAACAGCTCTGGGTTTGACATGGCCTTGTATGTTAAGCAGAGATCGCCTCTGAGTAGACGATATGCGACAGAGTATAGCTGGAGTTTTTTAAGACGGTTAGCGTAGGGCATCTGCTTTAGGCCTGTGATTCTTTTAGTGAGGTATTTCTGAGGCCTTTCCAGTTGTTGCAGATGTCTTGAGAGGTACATACCAAATGGGCGTTGTATTCTATAATGGGTCTAATGAGGGATGAGTACAGTGGGACAATGACCTCCTTTTTTCTGGATGAAAAGCCCTTTGTGATGAGGTGTGCCACATAGAAGGATTTCCTGACTGTTGTGGCAATGTGGTTATCGAAGGTGAGACCACTGTCCACCTGTGTCCCTAAGTCTCTTATCACACTTTCTGTGTTTAGTGTACTGCCACCTATATGGTAATTCATGGATACATGTTTTTTCCCAAAGGGGATAACAATACATTTCTTGGCATTGAGCTTGAGGCCATGGCTCTGGCACCAAGCATCTGTTTCTGTAAGGCCCTTTTGTAGAGTATCCACATCATTTGGGGATTCAATAATGGCTCCCAGTTTGCAGTCATCTGCAAACTTTGTTAGCCAGAGTCCCTTAGTGTTGACCTGTACTTCAGAGAAGTAGATGCCAAACAAGAGCGGCCCCAGGACTGAACCCTGAGGTACTCCACTTGTCACTTGTCTGGAGCTGGATTTGGAGTCGGCTACTTTTAGTGTCATTCCAGATAAAAATTACCAACACTTGCAAAAGAGATCTCTGTTGGTGGATCCAATCTGATAAACTGTTCCACAACTGCCTCTTCATCCCCCAGCAGCCCAAACCATAGTTAGTGACCATGGATGCTTCCTAGATAGGGTGGGAGGGCATTATCTGGGAAGACTTTCCAGGGTACTTGGTCCTCTGAAGAGGTCAATTTGCATATAAATGTTCTGGAAATGAGAGCAGTGCTCTTAGCGTTGTTAGCTTTTCAAGATGTTCATCCCTCTGGGATGATTGTGATTCAAATGGACAACATGTCAGTCATCTGGTACATCAGCAAACAAGGGGAACCATATCTTATCCATTGTGTCGAGAAGCTGTCAAGGTCTTGGAGTGGGCGATCTCTTCTCACTGCTTTCTTTTAGTGATGCACATTCTGGGGAGATCCAGTATGATTGCGAACAAACTGAGCAGGTGCATTCTTCCACACAACTGGTCCTCTAATGAGAAAGTGACGTACAAGATTTTCCATCAGTGGGGCCAGCCATGCATCAATCTTTTTGCCCCTCCCGTAAACAAGTGCAGCAACTACTTTGCCCTGATTCCCCCACAGAGGTGGTCACTGAGGGATCCTCAACTTCACGATTGGCCCCCGGTCTCCTTTATGCCTTCTTACTAACCCCATTGATTCCAAAATTTCTGCAAAAAGCTGCCAGGTCGAAGAGCACAATGATCCTTATTGCCCCATATTGGCTACAGCAAATTTGGTTCCCCTTCCTATGGCCTCACCTGGTTCAACCCCCATGGAACCTAGATTGAACTCAGTGCCCCCTTTCTCACCTGGATTTGGTTCCCTTTGTTTGCTGATGTACCAGGGAACTGGAGAAGCCAAGCAGTCAGCTTAAGGTTTGGTATATCTGGTTGTGACAACCAGATATACCAAACCTCAAGCTGACTGTTTGGCTTCTCCAGTTTCCTTAGTGGCCAGACATTCTATACTCTCATCACTTGTCTGACATATAATTGTATCTGCCCATAAACCCCCAACAAGGAAAATGTATTCCAGTAAATGGAAAAGGTTTGCCATCTGGGTTCAACAACACAATCTTGACACCTTTTCACCTCCCATCAATCACATTTTAGATTTCCTTATCTGCCTACTTGTGAAAACTTTTGTTGAATTACTTTTAGGGGCTGGGATAAATATGCTGTGCTTTTCGCAGTGTATTTTGGTTGAATACACACTTGATTACTCACCTCTTTTACTGGCTGTTGTCGTCATTGTTACATGGGCTTCAGGTTTCATTCTAGACTTTACCATATAACAGTTTACTGGTTCCTTGGTTCTTCCTTCCTCTGGCCACAAAAAGAACATTTCTAAACAGCCTTTGACCCTTCAACAGGTTGTAAATTTCCTTGGCCACTGATGGGTGACTCTGCTGTGGCCATTTCTGGCTTTTCAAATCATTCATCTTTCTTGGTTCTCTCTGGTGTAGTCCCTTCACCCACTATGTATCGGGGTTAGATATATGCCCTCTTTGGCTGTTGAGTATCCTTAGTTGGCATAGTTAAACCATTCTTGGCGGTCTTGGACGAGGGAGAAGGGAATGCCTCTCTGCTTAGCTGGATTGGGATTCCTGTTCACTAGCATGATTTTACTGACAGACGTCAGTCTGCTTCTATGGAAAATCCTGTTAAAAGGAAACAAAGTTAATTATTTATCTTCTGCTGTCTCTCTTACTGTGGACAGAATTTTTTTACTGTGCTTCGCTCAGGACTTTGTTCAGACTGTTAACCCCTCTCATTCTTGTTTACTAGTAAAGTAAAAAGGAGGTCTTAATTTTCTGAACTTTCCCAGTATAATGAACATTGAGATTCTTGTGAGAGAATAAATTCTGTTTTTCTTCCACAGGTGATTAGGTCAGATTCTGAGGAGAATATTCCTTCTGATTGTCCTTTCAAAGAATTTTGTTTTTCTGAAACCATGTGTGGGATGAATCAGTTGGTTCAGTGAGAATACTGTGACATTCCAGTTTCTTTGAAAAAATATTATCATTTATTACAACTGGAATTTCCTCAACCCACTCCTGTTCTTCTTTTGGAGGATGTTTTTATTGCATCCTATAACATGCCTGACAGCCAGCCTTGCAGCCCCTAAGAAAGCATGTATTGTATAAAGTTCCTCCAGCTTTTTTTTATTTTCATCCCAGGTCTGATCCTGCAGTAATTTCCTTGGCAAATCCTGCAGCAGCTAGACATTGACACATGGTAATCCCTTCCTGGTAGATTTGGGTTAAAAGTGCATAAAGGTCAATGTACGTAAACATCGAAACACGTAATCGCAAAAATCACAATGCCGAACGTGTTTGTTTAGCTAGCAGCATGATCGTGGGGGTAAGGAAATATATCCTTTTCCCCACTGTAGTGCGGTCTTGGAGTTGGTATATTTAAGTAGGAGGAGTATGGGGGGTGCAGGGAGGCTTGCCCCCTTGCAAAAGTGGGTTAATTTCAGTTTTTAATGTTAGTGTAAATGTACCTGTGAGGCGCTCTTTGTTTACGGAACACGTTTGGTGTTGTAATTTTTACCAATTACGTGTTTTGATGTTTATGTACATCGACCTTTATGTGTCGATGTGCATAGCTTCGATGTTATGGCCTTTTGGACTTTTAATATAGACCTGTATAAAACTATATGCCTATGCAAATGTATGTTTTGATAGTAAGAAGCTGGAACATAGAGTTAACTTGCAAACCCTCAAGAAAATAAGATGAAATTGTTTACAATTGTGCTGCAAGAAGACAGAATGTCTACAGCTAAAGTTTCTATTGTCTTAAGACAGAAATAATTACGAGGTTTAAAATGTAAAAGTCTTAATTGTTTTATAACTTCCAGTTTCAGGCAAGCTCATACCTCTCAACCTGGAAACATCAAAAATCTGGACAAGGCCCATGAAAAATAGGTACAAATCTGTACAGTGATTAACATAGCATTTGCATACATAATTACGTAACCCCACCCACTCCGGTGGAAATGTGGGATACCAACTTTCAAATGCGAACTGAAGAACAGACAACCAAAATATGGCACCAGAGTCCCCCTGCAACCATTCCAATGTCCCATTACCTGGCTATTTTGCCCTATTTACCATAAACACGAATGTGTGCATACTGCTTTACTTCTACAATGATTTGGATTTTATTTTTAAAATTTTATAGCACAATGCACAAACACCAAGACATCTTTTAAACAAAGCAATACTGTCTCACAATGAAAACAGACTTGCCATTAAAACATCTTTGTCCTTGAAACTCACATTCATTGAAACAACATTGAAACCCACACCACATCCAAAGAAAATGCATCTGGCCAGTGGTGGATAAAGCTTACCTTTGGGCTGTTTACAAATCATTGGCCCTTTACACACAAAACAAGAAACCTACATGTGTTCTTTGATACACCTTCCTGACTTTATTAAATTATATTCCTTGTATACAGCACACTTGTTAGACTTAGAGCACATTTTAAATTTATTATTTGAACATTTTTCCAGTAGGCAAAAGCAATGAAACAAAATGCATCTACCAGTAATGACAAAACTGCCCAGTTCAGAACATTTCCATCATAAAAGTGTACTTACACACACATTTTATATATCTATCCCTCTACTGGACTCTATCAAGCAAACAAAAACCTTTATGGAACATTGGAACTCTTCAGCTACCTCTCGTGACAAGAGTCAGTGCCTGCTGCAGTTTATACATGACACGTCACATTGCCATAATCTGTATGAATGGTCATTCTTGATACTTGCTTATTAATTAATCTGATATTAATGTCTGTGTGTGTATTATGCTGTGTTGCAGTCAGAGAAGGTTTGAACATAAACAATAGAAGCATATATAATGAACGTAAACACACACAGACACATACACACTTGTTTCCTACCTGAAGCACTCCGCTCGCATAAAGCTCTGCATCTGCATTCTGCACAGCAGCCCAGGACTCAGACAGTCCTTCCTTTCCACTCGCATAAATCTCTGCATCTGCCCACACAGTCCTTCTTTTCCGCTCCACTCGGATAAAGCTCTGCATCTGCAATGTAATAGAACCAAGCACCCCAGATAGTAAAGTAAAAGAAGCCCAGTCCTTCCCATGCGCAGAATGTTAAGTCCTTCTCACTCGCAACTTCGCAAGCAGCAGAAGCAAGCTGCCCCAGACAGTCGAGTAGAAGAAGCCCAGTCCTTCCCGCTCGCAGAACGTTAAGTCTTTCCCACTCACAGAACGTTAAGTCTTTCCCGCTCGCACAGTTTGAAAGCAGCCAGCTGGAAATGTGCATGTTGTGAGCCTTGAGCTCAATTCCGACAGGCTGATGGAGCTGACGTCATCACGCACATGATGACATCAGCTCAAAATGCGGAAAAGATTTCTTTAAAAGAAGTAACAGCCAAAAAATCGAAAATGAAGGGGTGCCACTCTGGAATCGTGGCACCCCATTATTTGACCCCAAAACTCGGTTATACCCGAGTAATTCGGTACGGTTGGGAGGTATGGGCAAGCTTCTAAGAGAGAAGTATTTCTCATAGAGACATGTTAAATTCTGTTGGTATCTGTTTAGTCTGGGAACTAGAGGCAGGTGTCAAATAATGATGTATCTAGCTAACCCAGCAGTAATGTGTATTATTAATGTAAAAAATATCTGAGAGAGAAAGTCCGTGCATTTTGTATCTTGTCTTGGATCTGAACACGTCCATTGTCAGCACTTCTTGTCTGCATTTGCTTTGCTCTGTAAGTAAGACTTGGATCATAGTATTTCTCTTAGGGATAGCTAGGAATATAGTAAGATCAGTCTAGATGTTTTCTGTATTTATGTGAGACTGTCCTGCAATGTTGTTTTAAAATATTTCCTGTGATTCTGAACTCTGTTGTCACTGTATATTATTAAATGTATTTAAACCTTTTAATCATGGCTGGTTTGATTAGAAATATTTAAGCTCTTAGGGTACTTGCATATGTGTTTGGTAACATTGTACAGGCCACTCCTAAATAGCCTTCAAGTCTTGGACACACCAATTGGAAAACAGTAGCATTGCAAACTAGAATTAGTCACCATTTGAGAAGTGCCTTATAGTAGCTGATAAGAGATAGCTGGTGGCAGTGCTTAACTACCTTTTAGTCTGGGCAGAAGGAGGCATAGCTAGTGAACCTGTGCCAGCCTTCCCCAGGACTGTCTGTGTGTTTGTATATAGATCAAACCTCAAAGTGTGTGTGTGTGTGTGTGTGTCAGCTAATTGCACAGGGACACGAAGCACTGTTTGGACAGAGAGGGTGCTGGAGGTTTGGGCTTGACCACTCAGCTGAGATCTTAACCCTATAGCTGTGCCAGTGGTGGAGTTTTATTGGGGATCAGGAGAGAAAGAGGGAGAAACCAGCCCCAGACTTGACTGTGATCTCTGTGTGCTCTTAAGTGAAATTGTACTTTACTGTGTGTGTACTTGTCATCCTCCCAATGTGCATGTCCCCATCACTAGTGCTAGTGGTGAGGATTAAGGCTGTTTGATTACTGGGCCAGTGCATGGGCGTCACAATCCCTTCCAGTCAGAATTCTGTGGCAGACGCACTGAGCAAGTCCTCAACACAGGCCCATAAATGGATAATTTACAGGATGTGTTCCTGGATATAGTCTACCAGTGGGATATTCCTCAAGTAGACTGTTTTGCCTCCCCTCTGAGCAAACAGTTTCCAAAATGTGCCAGCGAACCACATCTTCAGGCATGGAAAGTGGATTATCTATCAATTCCATGGAAGGGGAAGTTTCTCTATGCATTCCCTCCCCTACCACTCATTCCGAATGTCCTGCTGAAGATTCAACAGGACAGACCATACACTTTGCTGGTGAATCCCTATTGACCAAGACAGCACTGGTTCCCCCTTCTTATTCAACTAGCCAAGGGCAGTCATCACAAGTTACCTCACAGAGTGGATTTAACACAGAACAAGGGCTTCGTCATCCACCCATACCTGGAAACTCTTCAACTGACCCTGTAAGTGATAGAGCCCTGATACCCTTTAGACACCTTTTCTTTGAGGACATGCTTCAAGTCCTGCAGGAGGCCAGAAAACCCAATACAAGAAAATCTTGTCTTTCCAAATGGAAGAAATTTTCTGTTTGGTGTCTTGCTAGAAAACTGGACCTGCTTATGGTGGATCCCCCTTTGGTTCTTTCATATCTGCGTGAATTGCTCAATACTGGCTTAGCTTACTCCTCATTAAAAGCACATTTGTCAGCTATCTCTGCATGTCTGTCCATTTCACCTCCTCTAGCTTCCAGATTTGAGGCCAAACAGTTCCTCAAAAGCATCCTCCATGTTAGACCTCTGCCCCCCCCCCCCAGGATCTTAACTTTGTGTGCTTGAGAAACTGACCTTAGCACCCTTCAAGCCAGCCCCCTGTAGCTCCCTCAAATACTGCACCTGGAAAACTGACGACCTGGTGGCCATTACCTCTGCCAGATGGGTCTCTGAGCTCCAGGCCCTGATGGCTTCACCCCCATTATTGGTCTTCCATAAAGACAGGGTTTACCTTTGCACTGACCCTTCTTTCATACCAAAAGTTGTTAATGGATTGTCCTTAGACCAGGCCATTCACTTGCTACGTTTTTTCCCCCATCCCCAAAACAATAGTGAGAGGATCCTACACACACTTGATGTGCACAGGCAACTCAGGTTTTGCCTTCACAAAACTAAACCTTTTAGAAAATCAGACCAACTATTTGTGTCTTTCTACCCTAGGGCTCTGGGATTGCCTGTATCCAAACAGACCATCTCCAACTGGGTCTCCAAATCCATCTCTTTCTGCTATATCAACCATGGAAAATCCCTTCCCTGCTCAATCAAGGCTCACTCTACAAGAGCAGTGTCCTCATCAGGGGCTTTCCTGAAGGAACTAGACACCAACTCCATTCTAGAAGTAGTAACTTGGACCTTGATCCACACTTTCACCAAACACTACAAACTGGATTCTTTTTCCAGATGCAGGGCTGTATTTGCCAGGGCCATTCTCCATGGTTTCCTGGAAAATTCTTCTGCTCTTTCCACCTCCCTTTCTTCATGAGCTTTAGTATTATTCCTCATGTACAGAATACTGCAAAAAATGAATAGAGGGACATAGAATAGTTGTGTAAGAACTTAGAAGGATAGATGCCCTCCTCTTCTCTGTTGCAGTATTCTATCCCACCCTCCTTCCCCACTTCCTTCTGTTCTTGGATGTACTGATTCTCTATCCCTTGGACTGTCTCTCTGACTGGGGCTTCAGTTCTGAGGATGGTGTGCACGTATGTCACTTTTATGGCATACATCCAGTACCAGACTATGTCAGACATACCGCGCACACCTCACGATAGTAAAGGACTTTGGCATACTGGCCAAAGTCAGGTCGCGTGGGCAGGCAACTCCCTCATGTAAAGAATACTGCAACAGAAAAGAGAAGGACATGTATTGTTATGGTAAGTTCTTACACAACTCTTCTGTATATAGATAAATGGGTCTATTTCAGATGATCAAGTTTTCAGAAACTCGAAATTCATACTGTTGAAACCATATGATCAAGTTTCCGCAAATTCGAACATCAAAAGAAAACACAAAAATCTACCTTTTTTATGTTTTTGCAGGGAGACAAGCTCCTCTGCACCCCCACACCTCCTGCAAATTATATATGCCATCTTCAAGATTGAGGAAAATCCGTACAACGATCTCTTTCAAAAGGTTTGGGTTTACAAACACTCCATCATATGATCTCGACCATATGAATTTCGGGTTTCTGAAAACTCTATCAACTGATAAGGACCCAGATAGATATATAGATACATAAATTCAGTGGGACCAAAAATCTGTTTGGTCCCAGCAGCAGTACCCCCTGACCTTTTACATTCCTGTTTTGGGATTTGTAAAAATGAAACTTTTGGTGGAGAGGTCACTTTTATCTGAATCCAGGTTTCTCACTCTACCTTCCAAAACTCACTGTAGTCTGTAACAACAGATGTTTCAGATTTTGCTTGGGGACTGGGTATGTGTAAGTACATGGTCTTTGGAATAAAAAATGACCATCTGTGCAATTAGCAGTCCTAACCTTGGAGTAAGTTGAACTTTATTCTTCAAGCAGCATACAGCCCACACCAATAAAAGACAGTGGTGACTGTATTAAAACAGAAGAAAATCAATCTTCGTGCACAGAGTAAAGGTGTGATGCACTTCTATGACAGATACGGTCACATCATACCTCATTAACCAGCCCCTAGTGATTTGCTCCAAGTTGCATTGTCCTCTCAGTGACAATAATCACCTACTCAGTACTTTGAGGTCAGAGTCTTCTGCGTGCCTTGCTCTGTCATCAGTTTCTTTGGTACTACTTCTAATAGTAACATAACAAAAAGCAAATCTAGTTCTCACTAAGTCCTACTGGCCAAGGCAACCCGTGGGTTCACTGTGCTAACTCAAATAGCATTAACAATGCTGTTGCACTTTTACTCAGGAAAAGCTGCTTTCCCAGTAGGAGTAGAAGGAGCTTTGTCCAAACTCAGAGGTTATAATCTGGCAACCAGGAAGGTCTCGAGCCAATTCTGTAACAAGGTCTTATTGGTTTTGAAAGAATTTGAAATACCAAATTCTAGGAAATGGTACCTTTCTGAATTGGTGTTTTTTCCTCTTTGATGCCAGAGTAGACTATTCAGTATATACTGTGTTTTTATTTCACAAATACTACAGCATCTGTTGCCTTTAACACAGGCTTAGGTTGCTTCTTTTAAAGTACATCTTTCAGTCAGTTTTGACTATTTGTTTTAGCTGTCCTGAAAAGCATATTTCTGTTGCTGTAATTTCATCAAGAGTTTCTGAACTTTGTTCCTTGTTCTGTAACCAGTCTTCCCCAATCCCCTAATGAAGAAGAGGTATCTTAAGAGCAAAATCTCTCCTTTGTGCCTGAAGGTTTCTAAATTTAAGTTAAATCAAATCTGTTCAACTCCCATTTTTTCCATGCAAGAGAATAAAAGAAATATATTGCATTATTGTAGGTGTACAAGTCTCCGGAGGTGTTACATACAAAAGGCATAATTGCCCAGATAGACTGTTCCTTTGTTCCATTTTTGAGAGTCATGGTTATCCAGTAACCAAACAGACCCAGTTTCTAAGTGGTTAGCTAATTTCATTTTTAGAATGCTTTTTATTGAAATTAGCTTTGTGGCTCTCAAATCTGTGGTTCTGTATCGCTAAGCCAATTTCAATTAAAAGTATTGTAATAATGATAGAGGGACAATATTTTAGTATTTAAGTAAAATACTGTCCTTCTGTCATTAGTAAGACAATATGCTTGCATACACACACACACACACACGTGATCCTTTCAGATTAACATACAGATAGACGGACATGCATACGCACTGCTTAAAGCTTAAAAATCTATGAAACTACAGCTATGCCAACAGAAACCTGTTGATTGCTAAATCCAGTTCCCCTGTACAAGTGCCTGTTAGGAACTTGAGTTCAGTTGCTTTTAAGCCAGAGTGAGCACCCACTAAAAATGGAGGGCAAGACATCCTAAGTTTTTCTGATTATTGGTTACCTTGCTGCAGGACCCTAATATCGAGTGAGCAGACAACTTCCCACTGACATGCTCAGCATCTCTATTTCTTACTGCAGGAGCTTTCAAAGCACATGGAGGAGGAGCAAGGCTGTAATACTGATAGGAGGGTACCAAAGCATAAAACACCTGAAACAAATTTAAGATTCCCAGCTAAATAGTAATATCGACAGTGCATATTTTTCAGCTGTGTTCCCGAGCTTCCATTTCTCTTGTCTTTGATGTTAAGAAAAATAGTAGCTGATTACATTTTGGTAAGGTTAAGCAGTCTAAATATAATTTTCTGTGTTCTACTATACTACTGCAGTTATTTAGTGGAATGAATCCGTGTTTGAGGGTTAATATAGATTTGTGTGATTGAATGAATTGGGTGGTGTAAAGATGTGTTATGGGCAAGCGGTACTCAGGATGAGGTTATACTGAACTTACCTAGCAACAAATAGATACACCTGTACCCAGACCAAAAGTGCAATTAGTCATTGTAAAAAAAACACAAACTAAAACTGAATTATCATTATTGTGTCAACAAATAACCAGTACTGAAATACGTTGCAACCACATTTCACTGTGAAAGTGTCATTCACTATGACTCCTGGAATACACTTCTCAATACCAAAAGGGGATTGTTGCTTGCCTAAGGCACTACTGAGCTGTTTTGGAAAGGCAAATCTTACTCAAAATCCTTTGTAGGCTGTCGGAATTTCTCGTAAAAGAAGCATTCGGCTTCTTTAGGTGTGTGTGTGTGTATGTATGTGTATATATATATATATATATATATATATATATATATATATATATATATATATATATATATACACACACACACACACACACACACACACACACACATGTATGTATGACTTATGCAGATGGATAGGAGGAATTAGGATTGCTAATAAATCAGAAATCAAGGTATGCCACAGGAATATACCTCTCAATCTCTTAGTGCAAGAAATCTGAACAAAACCTAAAATAATGGGTGGGAGGCCCAAAAATAGGGACAGATTTTAAATATTGCTCTTATAAACTTGGAAAGTAGCTAGAATAACAGGACTTGTGTTAGTATGCATTTTCTAAAGTATATAAAGTCAAAACTGAAATTTATGTCATTATTTACAGACTTCAATCCTCAGTGATTTGCCAGAAAACCACAAATTTTATGATGAACAGACCAAAAATATGAGGCACAAATCTGGACAGTTGAGAGCTTATGCACGGAGTTGGGTGTTCGAGCATATTTTAAACTGAGGTCCTGTCTGCTTTAGCTCAGGTGGATATTAAAGATCCTGTGGCACTTAAAAAAGAATTAAATAAGTTTCCCAATGTCATGGCTACATTTCCCCTTCTTGCAGTATAAATGGGTTTCCCAATGTCATGGCTACATTTCCCCTTCTTGCAGTATAAATGCCACCTCAGATCTCTAATGAAAAGAGGCTACTAGCCTAATGGGACTAATTTGGTTAACAAAGAAAGGATAAATTAAATAAATAAATAGATTACCTTTTTGGGACAATATTTTACTTAAAGACTAAAAAGACAAAAATAAAAATATAACAAAAGATTTTTTTAATAAAGAATGCTTTTTATTCAGTCACTCAGAAAGTAAAAAAATAAGGAAGAAGAATGAAAGCTTTGCAAAAGAAACACAGACAAGCTGATTTCAAAAAAACATTTGAGGTTGGTTTTGCTGATTGTGGTAATGAGGTGCCAGAAGTAGTACCAGTGACCTTGCAATTGTTATATCTGTTATGGAAAGTCTACTTTTTTATATATGAAACATTGGTGGGGAACAGAATCTATTAAGAGTTGGACAGCAACCTTCAAATACTGCGTAAAGCAGGTGAACTAAAGAAGGTTTATTTTGTAACTGTCATAAGTTTTGCATGTGCAAGTTGGTTCTCTTTTGAACTTCCTCATAAATGTTGTAAAATTGTTGATCCTCCTTGTCAGATATTTTCATTTGGCCTGCTTGTTTGTGTAATGATGTAATTGTGTTATTTCCTTACTTAGGTGTGTCCTCAGTTCCATCACCACCACCACCGCCTCCTCCTCCTCCACCACCACCAGCTCCTCCTCACCTGGATATGTCTGCCAAAGCTGACCCACCACCTGTTAATGGGGCTGGCAGAGTGGCCTTGCTGAGTTCCATTCAGAACTTTAAAAAGGGAGCACTGAAGAAAACAGTGATAGATGACTGCAGCACTCCCAGGATTAGCTCTGGCTAAATACCTACAAAACTTGAAGTTACACCATCAGTCCTGATTTTGCTGTCACTGACCTTCAAAAACTTGCTGCATACTGGTGATGTTTTGGCTGGCTAGCAGATATTCAAAGGGTTCAGCTAGCATTTTAGTGCTCCTAACTGACCATTTGATGAATTTTCATCAAGCATTTATGACTTTTGACTTTTGTTATAGACTGAAAAAACTTGCCACTTTATAAATAGAGATCCTTCGAAATACAGTGCCACCTTCTGGAAAGAACTGGGAAGTGCATCTTTTCCCTGTTTTAGCACTTTTTTTGGGGGGGGGGGGGTAATCAGAATTGTACATTTTTATGAAAATTTGTTGACAACAGAATTCATTTGTCAGCATGACTAATGTTTTTTCTTTAGTCAGTTGAACTGCAATTGCCTGGTAAAGGGTCGTGCTGGAAATAGTGCTATCCTTTTTTGATTAAAAAATTATATTTGATTCGGTATATGACTATTTTTGATTATGCATTGAAATTATTTCTACATGAACATACCATTATGGACGATATTTGCTAAGCAGCTTTCTTTTCCAGGACTAGTCACCAGATTGAAGACCTAGAGGAACTTTGAACAACTGCTGTTTCGAAGCAATGTCAAGCTTTGTTAATTTTATATCCGTAAATCTTTTATCAAAGTACCCGTATGCTATGACTCTGCATTATACACTAAGAAATTGTTGCTTCTGGATGGAAGTAGCCATGATGAGCATTAGTAAGACCATTGCATGTAATACAGCAGCTGGGATATGAGTGACTGACATAAATATTGAGTAGTAATGCATTAATCAGTAATGTATAACCCACCACCTCCGTGTATAGGTTCTGAATACCATTCCATAACAGGATTGTAACAAATCTGAGATTTTTTGAATGACCATAACAAACAGCTCTTTTGCTTGTCCTGATACAATTGGATTTTATGTGACAAACACTAGATGAAGTTAATGAAGTAATCAGTTTTCATACCAAATTATGCTTTTATAGTCCGATTAGATGTCATTTTTCTTGTAATAGTTGAGGAAGAATAAATGATGATGGATTCAAGGTTTAGAGAGTATGTTTACTGAGAAAGAGGGAGGGGATTGGTACTAGACAATATAGGCCAGAGCTCAAGACTCTGAAGTTAGAACAAGCATTGGTGCAATGTTTCAAAAGTGAGTTAAAATGGGCTTGTAAAATAAACAGCACCTCTCTGGCCACTCATAATTGCAAATATATATATTAATGTACAGCTAAGCTAGTTTATTACAAACAAGTGGGATCTGTTCACCACATTGCCTCCATGTACCAGCAGACAGTGCATGTTAAATAGTAACAATTGTTTTTAAATTGCTAACTGGTGGTCGCTGAGAACTTCAAACACCAAATGCAGAGAATATGTCAAGAAACAACTGTATAAAAGATCATCCTGCCAAGCATTGTGTGCGCAAGGCATATATAAGCTGAAGCTGTACATTAAAAAAACTGTTATACATAACAGGTGGGCATAATATCTTCTTACCATAATGACACTTTCCATATATCTTTAAATGTGAATGGACTCACAGACACATGTAAAAAAAAGAAGAAACAGTAGTGAACTATATTAAAAAATGCATAGTACAAAGAATTATGCTACAAAAGACACATTTGGAAAGAAATGAGTACATGAATTTGATGAAGGATTTCGGGATGGTTATTTAGTGGAATATCTGAGACAAAGAAAAATAGTGATTGAAGAGATAAAAAAATGGTAGATGTGTAGTAATAAGGAACTACTAGCAAGGGCGGGAGGATTATGCTGCCATGTATTTATATTTCACCTAAAACTGCTATAATGAAGAGTAAGAAAATGATGGGAGAAGTAATCAGTTTTCAGGAGAAAATATTACTTACAGGTGAGGAGTGGAATTTGATTTACAACAGTGATGATGTGTATGGGGGCCTAAAAGGGAAAATATAACAAAAGACAGTAGATTTTTGAAGAAATTTATGAAAATATTTGGTATGGAAGATGTGAATTTAATAGTGGAGTTCAGACAGAATTTAGATATTATTCCCCAAGGTACAAAAACTGGACAAGGTTAGGCAGAAATTATATTTCACAGAAACGTATGCATTTAACTTAAAGTTTTGATACGCATCCAATAACTGTTTCAGATCACGCACTGATAATAACTAAAATAAAAGAGACACTGGTGCTTTCCAACCTATCTGTTAAAAAGAGAGGAATTTAAGGAATGGGTAATGGAGATTATTCTGGATTTATTAGAGAAGGTAAAAATTTCTTCTGAAAATATAGCTGGGGAGTGGGATAAAATTAAAGTGGATTTTAAAAACTGGGTGGAAATAAAAAAAAAAAAAAAGATGGTTAAGAAGTAAAGAAAGAGAGAGATGGTTAAGAAATAACAAGACTTGTTTAGAGGGATTGACATAGGTTAAAGTATTGCAGAATAGGGGGAATCTCACAGAACAACAAGAGTTTTAAAGAGAAAATAAGACTACCTTTATAATATGCATAAGTATAGGGTGATTGCTGTTAATCAACTGTTTTTTTGATAATAACTCCAGAGCACAAAAGCTTTTAGCACAATGACTCATTCAACAGAAAGCCGAAAGGGTTGTTGCCAAGCTTAAGGAGCCTGTGGCAAAAATGACCAGAGATCCTGTAGAGGTATTAGAAATATTTTGGACGTTCTATGGTAATCTGCATAATGTCGAGAATTTTGAAAATCAAGAAAAGTACAACTTGAAATATTTACAGAAGAATTAAATATGTCAAGGTTAGAGGCAGATGAGGTTCTATTACTAACAGGATAGGAGGAGATGAGATAAAATTGGTGATGTATAACCAATCTACAGGAAAGTCCCCAGGAATAGATGGTATTCCTATGTAAGTCTGGAAGCTAGGAGGGAAGAAAGTGATAAACATCTAGAAGATTTTAGCAGTATTTTAAAAGGAGGAGTACCAGCATCATGGAAGAAAGTGTGGTGGCTGTAATACCTAAAGATGATAAAGACCCATCAGATCCAGATTCATATAGGTTCATAGGTGTGTACTAGGCTAATGGCCCTGGAGCCTTTACAAGCCTAGCCCATAGGACTACCCTGGCATCGTGTCACCCAACCTTAGTTCCCTGTGCCTCTGTCGAGTAAAGCCACTGGAGTGATCCCTGTGGTGAATTTTCTATTTCCCACCCACTCATCAAGATTTCTCTTGAAGAGGGCCAGTGAGGTGCTCCGTTTGACATGTATGGGAAGTCTATTCTATAGCATGGGCAGTCTCTGGGTTATGAACCTGTCCCCTCCAGCACATTCTGTTGATTGTGATAATGACGTTGAGGTCTCTAGAGCATGTGGTGTGTAGGGATGGGGATTTCTTTAGATGTAGCATTTCTAACAGAGCTGGGTCAGACATGGCTTTGTAAGTCAAGCAGAGATAGCCTCTAAGAAGGTGATATGAGACAGAGAATAGTTGGAGTTTTTTGAGTCTCTACATATAGGACAAGTGTTAAGGCCTAGGATCCTCTTTGTGAGGTACATTTGCTGCCTCTCCAGTTGTTGCAGATGTCTAGTGAGGTACATGCCAAATGGGGCATTGTACTCTATGATTGACCTAATGAGGGAAGAGTACAGGGAGACAATGACCTCTTTTGTCCTGGATCCAAAACCCTTAGTAATGAGATGTGCCACACAAAAGGACTTTCTGACCACAATGGCAATGTGGTGGTAAAAAGAGAGGTTGCTATCAACCTGTGTTCCTAGATCTCCTATAACGCCTTCTGTGTTCAGTGGACTACCATCAATGTGGTAATTCATGGGAATTTTTTCCCAAAGGGGATGATGACACATTTTTTTGGCATTGAGCTTAAGGCCATGGGTCTGACACCAGTTGTTGGTCTCATTGAGGCCTTTCTGTAGGATGTCAACATCACTTGGGGAGTTAATAGCTCACAACTTGCAATTGTCTGTGAACTTTGTCAGCCAGAGTCGCTTTGTGTTGCCCTGGACTTCAGAGAGGTAGATACCAAACAGGAGAGGACCCAGGACCAAACCCTGTGGGACTTCTCTCGTGACTGGTCGGCAGTCTGACTTGGAGTCCGCTACTTTCACACTGTGGGTTCTATCTGTGAGCCAGTTTGCAACCCACCTAGTGATACAGAGGTTGATATCTAGCTTAATGGGTTTTTCTATGATTCCTGAGTGGGGAATGGTATCAGAGGCCTTGGCCAGATCAAGGTAGGCTGTATAAACCACCTTGCCTTCATCCACAGCTCTGGTGACTGACTCAAAGAAGTCGACCAAGTTGAGCAGGCATGATCTACCCTTCACAAAACCAAACTGTGTGGGATCCAGAGTTTGGAGATTCCCTATATCCTTGTTTATTAGGTCCATGATGATGCATTCCATAGCTTTGCATATCAGACTCGTCAGGCTAATGGGGCGATAGTTCCCAGGGTCTGTAGTTGCTCCTCCTTCATGGAGATGAGATGACTGTAGCAGTGTGCCATTGTGAGGCTGTGATTGAACAGGGCACACAAGTGAGGTGCCAGTTCACTCTGTAGTTCATGTAGAACATAGCCAGGGATATTGTCAGGTACCATAGAAGCTGTATTCTTGGCCTTGGACAGTGCTGTTTTAATCTGTGAAGCAGTAATACTGGGTGCCTGGCAATCTACTGGTATTGTGATTGGTCCTTTGGGGGGGGAGAGGGGTAAAACTGGCACTGAATCTGTCAGCCAGTATATTGGCAATATAGGAGGTACCACTGTGCAGTAGCTCAGAACAAATCTGGGTATTGCCGTGGTGATTCTTTACATAACTATAGAAGGCTTGTGGTTGTCTTTACTATCTGCTGCAATTCTGTTTTCATAGCTAGCTTTAGAGGATTTGATGAGGGATCTCAACTTTTTGTTGAGGCTGATAAGGGAGTTTTTCCAGTCTTGGGACTCCATTTGTCTGGAGCTGGATTTGGAGTCGACTACTTTTACAGTCTGGTTTCTGTCAGTAAGCTAGTTGGCAACCCATCAAGTGATGTAGGAATTAATGCCCAGCTTAGTAAGTTTATCTATGATTCCAGATTGGGGGGTGGTGTCAAAGGCCTTGGTGAGGTCCACATAGGCTGTGTGGACCACCTTACTCTTGTCCACAGCTCTGGGGACTGATTCAAAGAAGTCAGTCAGGTTCAGGAGACAAGATCCGCCCTTCACGAACCCAAACTGCATGAGGTCCAGTGTTTGAAGGTTGTCAATGTCTTTGTTTATAAGTTCCATGATAATACGTTCCATGGCCTTGCAGATCAGGCTCATCAGAATGATGGGGCGGTAGTTCCTGGGATCCAGGGTGGATCCCCCATTGTGGAGTGGGTCCTAATATTCTCCAGGGTGCTTAGGAATGTGGAGTGTGAGTCTTGAGACATGGTTGGGGACCTATAGCAGGCTACGACCTGAATCACTGTCATACCTAATGTTAGCTGCACCTAAAGTATCTCTGATGCGTTATGTTGGGCTACCAGTCTGGAGGTGTGCACATCCTTTATGAATATGGAAACACCACCACCTTTGGAGCTTTGGTCCAAGTTCTGGGGCCGACAGATGTGGAATGAGTTATAGCCTAGTAGTGCAGGGGTGCTTTCTGATGCCTTGAATCAGGTCTTTGTTATGGCACAAATGTTGATGTTCTCCATTTTAAGGAGTACATTGAGCAAGTGCATTTTGAGATTTAGACTTCTAGCATTGAGCAGCATGACCCTCAGATTGCATTTGTTTGTAGCTGCTACAGTGGTAATTTGGTCTTTGGAACACCGCCTAAAAAAGGCACTGTGTGGGTGGCAAGGGACTTGGCCAGTATCCGGAAGCCCAGAGGTGACAAATGCAGGCAATCTATGGCAAAGCATCAAGGTCTGGCAATCATGTCATCCCAGGCAGACAGATACTGGATCCCCTTAGAATGACACCAGAACCTAACCAATTTTTGAAATCAATCAATCTGATGTTGTAAATTTTCATTCATTCCTTACTGATAGGACTTCAGTTCCCTCCTCGGAACCAACATGGCTGGTACCAAGCTTGTGCCAGCCAAAACCCTCAGCTAAGTCTTACCCACAATGCCCCTCTCATAGTCTCTTCAGATCTTGTTTGCCGCGTTCCTCGTCAGAAGTGCCAAGCCCTTCTTTCAAGCTAAGTGTAGTGTTTTTTGTGGATTTATCGACTAATTACCTTCCTTTAGTCAGTTTTTCTTCAAGGTTATCTCTTTGTTCATAAACTCTATACCTTCTCACTAAACCCTACCCTCTACCTTTGATAGTCCTTTCGTACTATCCCTCTTCCCTACCTTTGGTAGGCCCCTTCCTTTAAACTTTTTGGTATTTCTCAGTACCCTTGTTGGTGCTTCTTCCTTTCTGTCTGTTACAAAAAAAACTCCTCCTCTTTGCTATAACTCTTTGCTGTGTTTTTTGGTAGTTATAGTGTTTGTTTTAGGACTATAGTGCTTGTGTGGTTGTTTGTCATAATGTCGGATAAAGCTAAACTTGGGTTCAAGCAGTGTGATAAGTGCGGACGTAAGACGCCCAACTCAGATGGTCATTGACCACATTAACGTGTCTTGTGACATTTGTTCTAGCTTCCGCAACCATACTTTGGCTGAACGTAAGATCAGCTCATTCTGAAGGGTATGCTGAAAACCCCCTTCTCAGAGGCTGTCTCTGGGACGGAGGTCTCACCATCTCCTAAGCATAAGGATGTCAAAAAACATAAAGAGAAACAGAGTCACTCGGTGCTGACTTCTCCGTCCTCCTCGGAACCGTGACAACACCAGATTTCTTCTGTGCCATCAGCGCAGACAGCTTCGGCACCAGGGTCTCTGTGTTATCCCGCAGTGCTGGCCTTGATCATGACACAGGCCCCTACCACTGTACCAGCATTGGCACCATCTCTGGCCACGGTACCAATGTCTTACACGGTTCCAACAATGATGACACCGGTGGTTCCAAAGATTGAGCACCTTGTCAGAACAAGGTACTCTCCATCTTATGACCCTTTTTGGGGCAACAATTCAGCCCATTTATTGAGAGACCAGAATCACCATCGGCAGCTTCCTTCATATCCACCAGAAGTCTTTTGGAACAAGATGTAGTGAGGGTTGTGGACCAGCTTTTGTCAGCTAGAGAATTACCGACCACAACTAGGTTTTCCCTCTCTCTTGGAATGGAAGCTTTCCTGGCCTATTCACGTGTGTATCCTCTTCTGACCTCCTCCCAGGTTTCAGAGATTTTGGTACCAATATCCATCCTGGTGCATTCTGTTTTGGCTCTGACAGTGGAGACTTCCCTGTTGGCACCAATAACTCTTTGTGCCATGGCTCCTTCAGAACTATTGCACCTTCGGTGCAGTGATTGGGCTGTCAGCACCATGATACCTAGTTCGGTGCCGATTTTTTTTCTGTGGCACCAACTATAGTTCCGGCTTTCCTGTCAGCTACTAGTCCTCTTGGAGCTCCTCACCTGGAGGTGGAGTCATCG
Source organism: Protopterus annectens (assembly GCF_019279795.1). Classification (NCBI taxonomy): domain Eukaryota; kingdom Metazoa; phylum Chordata; order Ceratodontiformes; family Protopteridae; genus Protopterus; species Protopterus annectens. The sequence continues at coordinate 365,806,243 of NC_056740.1, forward strand.
GGGTGGGGATGTGATCCCAGTTCTGAGGTTGTCCTTCTCGGTTCCTGGCTCCCATCCCTCCTCAGGCAGGTCTGCTTTCCAGGTGATGGAGAGGTTCCTCGCTTCCACAAGCTCACAGTTGGCACCACTGGCATTGGAACCAGAACCCCCCCCCCCTAGCATGCAGCTGTCCCAACCTCCTCCTCTGGGATCTCGGGCATGGGAGCCGCAAGACCTTCTCTTGAAGGGAACCCTTTCTCCAGAGTCCTCCACAGAAGACCCCACTGGGGAGCCATCCCGGAAGAAGCTTTGCAAGAGGAAGCATCTTGATTCCCCTGTTGCAGCAAAATCAAACAGGAAAGGGCTTCTAGCTTCTACTCTAGATTCCTTCCTGGTCCCAAGTAAGGAAGACACTTGGAGCAGTATTCTAGATGCGTCAGTTCTGAACACTTTCTTAATCATTCCAAAGGTCAAAATGCTGACCTTGCAGAGTCCTTTTTACTTATTTTTCCAAGATCCTTTTTTGGCTACCTGGACCTCACAGACGCTTATCTAACCATCCAAATTCATCATCTTGGCAGGATGTTCCTTTTGATTGCGCATTTAATTTACTACCTTCTTCTTTGGTCTTTTTACTGCTCCAGGAGTATTTGCAAAGTGCATAGCCACAATTGTAACATTCTGTAGGCTTCACTATATTTATATATATTTCTACATGGATGATTTTCTAATTCATGTCACTTCTTGACACAAACATCTTCACAGCCTACAGTTCACAGTCAGGATCTGGGATTCATTATCAATTTCAACAAGTCCAACCTACTTCCTTCCCATTCTTGGGTTTCCCTAGGTTATCATCTCACATCTTTTCTGATGATGGCTTTCCTACCTCTAGATAAGATTACTTTCTTAACAGTATACGTTCAGTACCTGACAAACCAATCTTTGACCTCTGCAAGAGAGATTTTGAGAGGCCTGCGGTATATGGCATCTACCACTCAAGTAATGCCCTTTGCCAGGCTACAAGCAAGGATAATCTAGTGGTACCTGAAGTCCATATGGGTTCAGTAGTGACATCCTCTGTCATATCTTGCCATTCATGAAGAAAGAATTTCAGGGTGGATTACTCGGATAAACCTGAATCCTTGAGTCCCTTTCCAAATTCCCTCTCCCCTTCAGAGTGCCTCAACAGATGTACCAGATATTAGTGGGGGCTTGCATAAAAAGTTACAAAGTACAGTGAATTTGCTCATAAAAGGACAGAAACAGCACATAAACATCAAAGAGATGAAAAGCATTGATTCTAGCTCTACAATGCTTCCATCAATTCCGGTCCCCTCTTCAAGTTCTGATTTATAAAAACTGTTATGAGGTAAATCAACAAACAGGAGCACACAGTCTTGCCTTCTCTGCAGATTGGCAGTGATTGCTTGGTACATTGCTATTTTCCACAACCTTTTCCTGCAAGCAGTCTCAATCTCATCAGACCAGAACTGTTTAGTAGATTACCTGTGCAAACTATTCTTTTTAAAAGTGTTTCAGCCAAGTCATCAAATTCAGTCTTGCTGTCTAGCTATGATCAGTGACTTTCCAGTATAAAAAATAAGTGTCGTGATATATAGTAAGGTTCCTCTTTATTTTGCAGTATTGTTTAAATTTGCTGCAATTTTATTAATTTTACACCATTTTAAAAGTAAATGTTTCAGGTACCTTGATAGCTTCCTCTGCTGTGCTATGAAAAAATGTGACACATTTGATCCCTTTTGATTTCTCCCCAAGGTCATTCACAGTGTGCTAATTAAATTATTAAATCCTGGACATTTACTATTCAGCGGGATTTCCCCTATAATTTTTCAGAGCTCTTTGTGTGTGTAGGGTCATATCAAGTTAAAAAAATGAAGAAACAAAATAAAAATATGTCAGTGGTTTTGCAGAAGATGGATGACCATGCAGTGAAACTGAAATAGTTTTTTTCAATTTTACTTTGAAAAACATGAAAAATGAGAAATGACAGAGTTAGTTTAAAAGATGACTTGTTTCTAAACTCTAGCTTTGATGCACTGTCTCTCTAGCCTCATGGAATGGCCAGAAGCAACAGGCCCATATAGAAAGAAGATGGCAGCAGCAGAAGTAATGCAATGGACGAAAGCAACCATATCAGATATTTAAGGAATATTTAGTAAATGTGGATTGAACACCCAGCCCAGGTCACATGACACACAATGTCTGTCTCACACAGACTGGTGCAAGTAGGTTCTTCACTGAAAGATGAACTATAGGGAAGGTGACTCCCCTGTGAAGACTTGCAAGAGCAGTCAAAATTGGCAATTTCATGACCTCATGGAATAGCCAAAGTAACTTCACCAAAAAAGTAACATGATTTGTGTGAGCAGTAATAAAGAAAAATGTATAACTTAACAAAAAAGGTTACAGTACTGTATAACAAGTCAACTGGAATTATTGTATTACTGCAACATTTATTTACAATGGCTAGATCTACTGTTGATGTTCCCTTTCCGTGGCTAGAACCTGATCATTCAGTGATGGCTACTCTACCATATTTGTAGCTTAAAAATAGTATCCAGTTCTATGGCATTTTATTATTCAGTGTGGTTTTGTGTTGAATTTGCAGGGATTCTCATGCCTGTGCTTCCTTTAAGACTCTATTAGAATCTGTCTGCCATATGAATGGATCCAGCTACTTTTGCTAAGGTCAGCTAAGTACCCTTTTGAGACCCTTTCTCTTTCCTTATTTTCTATTTGAAATTAAATGTTTCATGTCATCTGAGAGAGGGTAGTATGACTGCAGTCAGCAGATCCCTTATAAGGAGAGGCATATAGAAGTGCATGTTTTGCCTTGGACCTGATCACAACATTCAATACTGTTTTGTCAAGCCTTTGTACCTAAGACCCTATGAAACCATTTGTCTTTTCTTAAAATGTACTTGGAAAACAAATGGTCTGCAGCCTGTCATGCACACTAGGATGCAGTCTACATATATACGTCTTGTTCGTCAGACATCCCTCCAAAGCTGAGGAAAAAAAAGATGTGAAGTTGTTCAATCTTGCTTTCATTCTTACTGATGGGTTTGGAGCTGATCCTCGGCGCCGAGTCAGCCAATTTGCAAAGCTCAAGGTCTCTAACAGCTCGAGGCTAAAGCCCTATCCCACAATGCACCACTACTTTCCCTAAATCTAGTTTGCCGCTGCAACCGATCGTGCATTTTTCTACAGCTCAGGCCATTGGAGAGATAAGTTTACTATTTTGTGCTAAAATTTTCAGAATATTCCTATTTTTTCTTGTTAGTGTTCACATAGACTTGTAGTTAGGACAGTGTATCCATTTACGGATTATATCTCGTTTTGGTCATAAGCCATCTCTTCTAGTTTGTTGGGCGTTGGCTCCTGTTATTTCTAACTGTGTGTAGCCGTTAGGCTTATTTGCCCTATCCTTTAGCCGAGTTAGGCATTTGCAGTTTTCTTCAATTTTTTGTTAGCTGGTTAGGCTCTTAGCCATTTTTAGGCTGTTTTCTGTTCTTTGCCTTTAGCCTGTTAGGCTTATTCTGTGTTTGTTATAGACATTTAGGAATCCGCTACAGCAAGCTGCCTTTTTGTAATTGTAGCCGGTTAGGCTTAGTTTCATTTACTGAGAGTATATTGTTGTTTTCTTTGCTGACCACTGTATTCTTATTACTAGGTCTGAGAAGGCAAAATCAGGGTTTAAAAGATGCCCTAAATGCAATCAGAAGATGTCTATAACTGATGGCCACACCACATGTGTTTATTGCTTGCGTGAGGTCCATCTACAGGAGGTTTGCTCTATTTGCCATGGTTTCAGTGCTAGAGTTTTGGCTGAAAGGAAACGTAAGTTGGAGCATGGATTGATTGTCTGCTTTTCAATCAGACTTGGATTCTGCTCCGGGAAAACCAAAACCTTCTTCACCAGCTTCTTCAACTACTTTGGGTCTGAAGGGCTCTTCGGTTCCAAAATCATCCAAGAAAGCTCCTGTCTCAGCTCCATTGTCATCGGAACCGACCATGTAGGTAGTTGGTAGGAGCCGGTCCCCCCAGTCTTTGAACCGGTATCTCCTACCTTGAGATTCCCCGATTCTGGGTTCACGGCTCCATCGGTGGATTCCTCTCAGGCTTCCAGACTCTCTGATTCAGACATGGATCGAGTGGTGCGGAGACTTTTACAGGATCCAGCACTAGCTAAAATTCTGTTGGCTTCAACTCAAGCAGCTTCAGAACTGACAAAGTCTTCTCCTGTTGTTTCTGCTCCTCCTCTGACTCGAATCGAGACATCGGAGCCAGAGGAGGCTGTTCAGTCATTTGTGGAACAGTCGGAAACGACACTCACTCCTGACCTGTCGGTACCAACAACCCTGATGTCCTCTACTCCGGTGGCAGAATCTGGGAGGCAACACTCTCCTGTCAGTTCCAGGGGGGTCGAACCGATACGTCTGGTTCCGACTCTCCCCCTTGGGGCTTTGGCACGGATGAATTTGGCTCCTATGTCTGGCTTGGCGCCGGCGGTTCTGGTGCGGGAGGTGTCTTTGGTGTCTTTGTACCTGGGTGCTTTCTCACATCAGAGCCGTGGTGCCTTCGATGCCATGAGGAGGGCTTTGTCCCCCCGGACTGCCACAACCTCTGATATGGCCACCTCCTCCCGAAAAGTACCTGAATCTTCTCTGCTACCACAGATCCACTGTAGGCGTAGGGACCCAGAGCCTCAGGATGCCCCTTTGGGGAACCCTGCTCTTCCGAGACCTCCGCAGAAGTTTCCACTGAGGAGGTTCCTCGGAAGAGGTTATGTAAGAGGAGACATTTAGATTCCCCCCAGGAATCCATCATGTCCGATACCGATTTGGAGGAATCGGAAGCGTCCTCCAGGTCCCCCTCTGTGGATATCTCCTTTGGGGATATCCTTGAGATCCTTAAGCAGAGGGGTGACTGGCAGCCCCTAAACCCTACCGAGGAGGAATTGGTGCTCCTGAAGGCTTTCGGGTCTCGACCCTCCACCTCTTGGGTGTCTCCACCCTTTGATGAGTCGATGGATCTTTTGTCTCAAAGGTCCTGAGAGTCACCGGATTCTATGGAGCCTGTCTCTAGGAGGCCCAACAAATACATTTCAGTGCCTCAAGATAAGTCCTTTTTATCTAAACCCATCCCTTTTGATGCCATGGTGGTGGCGGCAGCCACTAAGAAAGAGATGTTGGGAGACTTCTACGTCTGTCCATCCTCCTAATAGAGAATCTAGGATCATGGACAGATACAGGAAGCGCATGTTCAGTTTTACAACCTTTGCCCTTCGGTCATTGAACTATCTAACCCACTTCACAAGGCTTCAGAGAGATCTCCTGAAGGAGCTTGGAGATACTCTCCAGGGTACAGTAGCTGATTCGGTGGCGGACAAAGTGACGTCTCAGCTTGCTACCCTCAATTTCATCGTAAACTCTTCCATGCGCCTCGTGTCTTATGCAGCTGATGGAATGAGTAGGGCAGCGGGTACAGGAATTGCTTTGCGAAGACATTCCTGGATGCGCTTAAGTTCTTTTGCAGAACATTTTAAGTCATCGTTTGTGAATGCCCCCTTCGATGGTTCTTCCTTGTTTGGACCAAATGTTAAAGAGACCCTCATCGGATGTAAGCAAGATGGTAAGACTCTATCTGTCGTAGGAGTCCATTTTTCTACCCCTATCAGACCTTGTCCCAAAGGTCAACGGGGAGGGAAGATGTGGCTCTGTAAGACCCAAGGAGCATTTCCAAACTCATAAGGTGAAGCCTCCTCCAGGGACAGAGGGGGGAGGCAATGGTGGAAGATGATGCCCACATGGCAGAGGGGGGCTGCAAAACCAGGGTGACAGGGATCAGTTCCTTGGAAAGTCCTATCAGCGCTCCTGAAAGGAGGCCCAACTGTCCTGCTCTGGAGGCAGTCAGGGGATGTTTGTACCTAGGCACCTGGCTAAAAATCTCAGAAGACCAATGGGTACAAAACGTTATATCTGGAGGATAATCCATCCCCTTTCTTTCACAACCCAGATCAACAAAAGGAATCCCAGATGTTCACCCAGTCTACGGGATGTGGCATCCGTAGAGGTCCAAAAACTGTTGCAAAAAAGAGTCATCCAGCCAGTCCCAGCAGACCAGCAAGGATCTGGAACTTAAGAATCTTTTTGGTACCAAAGAAGACAGGGGACTGGAGACCTATTTTGGACCTATTTTGGACCTCAGCAGACTCAACAAATATGTGGTAAAGATGAAGTTCTGGATGGTCACACTTCAATCCATACTCCTTTTCTTAGGGAGGGACAATTGGATGTGCTCTATAGATCTCCAGGATGTGTACTACCATATCAAAATAGCCAGGCCATCCAGGGATCATCAGGCTGGGAGACAGTCACTTCCAGTTTCGGGCCCTGCCCTTTGGTCTCACTACAGCCCCAAAGTGTTCACCAAATGCATGGCAGTGATCAGGCTCACTTGAGACTTTTAGGAATCTGGGTGTGTCCTTACTTGGACGACTGGCTCCTCACTGTCCCCACCGGGCATTAACTTATTCGGGCAAGGGACACTGCCTTAGAACTATGTTTCCAACTGGTTATTTCGATAAATTCAGAAAAGTCTGTTTTATTGCCATCACAGCATACAGTATTTATAGGAGCAGACTTAGACACAGTCAGCATGTCCCTAAAGCTTCCTGCAGAAAGAGTACTTACCGTACGGCAACAAATTGTGGATCTTCTGTTAAGACAAAAAGCACCAGCATCGCAGATTCTCAAGTTGCTCGGCAGTATGGCAGCAGCGATTATTGCAATACCCCTAGCAAGATCTGACATGCACATTCTTCACTGGTTCTATTCACACAGTGGACATTTCAGGACTTAACCAATGAATCACTCACTTCTGATAACCAACTCTTGCAAGGACAATCTTCGGTGGTGGCTGACGTCAGAGACAGTGACTCTGGGGCATCCATTTTTCTTCCTGGCTCTAGTTGCAATAGTGACCACGGATGCCTCCCTGATCGGGTGGGGGGGCATTATCAGGGATGGACAGCGCAAGGTACATGGCAGGCTCACAAGGCTCATTTGCACATAAACATCCTGGAGATGAGAGCAGTTCTTTTAGCGTTTCAGTCCTTCCAAGTCTCTCTTCCTCTAGGTACGATTGCGATCCAGTCAGACATGTCCGTAGTCTGGTGCATAAACAGGGAGGAACCAAATCTTACCCCCTATGTCGAGAGGCTCTAAGATTATGGAAATGGGCAGAGTCCACCAATGCTTTCTGATAGCAATTCACATCCCGGGGAAGTCCAATGTGATAGTGGACAGACTCGGCAGAGCTATTCTGTTGCCACATGAGTGGTCTCTCAACAAAGTAGCGGAAATGATTTTCCGCAGATGGGGGCAGCTTTTCTGTGACCTTTTTGCCACCCCCACAAATACCAAGTGCAGCAACTACTTTGCCCTGATCCCTTAACAGGGACAACCCCCGAGGGATGCACTTGTCCACAATTGGCCCCCGGGACTCCTTTATGCTTTCCCTCCATTTCCCCTGATTCCCAAAGACTTACAGAAAGCCAGTTTTCTGGGCAGGACACAATCTTAATAGCCCCATATTGGCCTTGTCAGATTTGGTTCCCCTTTCTGAAGCCTCATCTATTGGAGGAGCCTTGGATCCTGGATCCTGGACCCAGTGCCAGATCTGTTGACCCACTCATCAGGAGCTCTTCACCCTTCTCTCCAGTCCATCAAACAGACAGCTTGGCTGCTCCAATTCCCAGAATAGCCAGGTTCCAGAATTTATCAGAAAAGGCTCGACATATTCTCTTGAAGTCACACAAATCATCAATCAGGAAACTTTTCTCAGTAAGTGGAAAAGGTTTTCCATCTGGGCCCAGAAAAATAACATTGACCCTTTTCTGGCTTCCATTACGGATATTTTGGAATTTCTGACAAAATTGTTCAATGAAGGAGCTGCAGCAGGAACCATTTGAGTACAATTGGCTGCTATTTCTAATTTTCATATAGGTGTGTATGAAAATGGTATTATGTATAACAAGTTGGCTAAGGCTTTTTTGAAGGGTATGATGCACTTAAAGCCACCGATCAGATCTCCTACTGCTTTGTGGAATTTGAACCTAGTCCTGTCCAAGATTATTCTCCCACCCTTTGAACCTGCCTCTTCTTTTGAGCTGAAATATCTTGCTTGGAAGACCATTTTCTTGGTGGCCATTACATCAGCATGCAGAATTTTGGAATTGCAAGCCCTTTCTATTAAGCAGCCGTACTTAATATTTCACAAAGATAGGGTTTTCCTCAGGACGAATCCATAATTTTTACCAAAAGTTTGTTCCAAATTCACACTTAATCAGACAATTGAATTACCTGTTTTCTTTCCCAATCACTCAAATAAGTTGGAATATATGCTTCACAAACTTGACGTCCATAGACAACTTCGTTTCCTTTTGGACAGGACAAAAGACCATAGAAGGGCTAATCAGCTGTTTGTCTCCTTCTCAGATTCTAAAAAAGGTGCACCGGTATCCAACTCTAACTTGTCTAAATGGCTCTCTGATTGTATATCCTTTATTTACCGTGAAGCAGGCATTGCATTACATGACAAAGTCAAAGCTCATTCTACAAGAGCGGTTTCTAATTCTGTAGCCTTTTTGACCAGGCTACCTCTTGATTCAATTTATGCAGCTGCCACCTGGTCAAAGCCACATACATTTATATCTCACTACAAAGTAGACAAAGCCTCTAGGGACAGAGCTTCATTTGGGTCTACTGTCCTTAAGCAGGTACTCCCGTGAGCCACCCAAGATTGTGGTGCTGGGGACACTACCCATCAAGTAAGAATGAAGGCGAGATTGAACAACTTCACATAAAGAAGTTATGTACTTACCATAATGTTCCATGTGAGTTGTTGTTCTCACCTTCATTATAACGACCCCCCACCTACCCCCATTCAATGTCTAGAAGTTCGAGAAGTTCTATCTTGGTTTTGGTTCTCCTGAGGAGTTTCCTCTCACAAGTGGTCTGTATGATTTCCTTGGAATCTGGGGTAGGTTTTATGCTAGTTGGCAGCAAACAAGATCTGGGGAAAGTAGTGGTGCATTGTGGAATATGGCTTTGGCCTTGAGCTGTCAAGAGACCTCGAGCTTTGCAAATTGGCCAACTCGGAGCCGAGGATCGGCTCCGATCCCATCAGTAATAATGAAGGCGAGAAGAACAACTCGCATGGAACGTTATGATAAGTACATAACTTCTTTTTCACCTTCTCTCTTTAGATCAGAGTCATATGACTCTGTTGAGGCTAATGATAAGCCCTCAGACTGCCGTCAAAACCATTTTAGAGACTAATAAAGTGTAAACAACTAGCATATCTTGTTTGACTAAGACAGTCAACAAAACCACAAGGAGAGAGCCTTGGTTGATCATTTCTGTAGAACTTGGAGGTATTCCACAGATTTTAGTCAATGAAAATGTTCCAGGGACCCTCATGGAGGTACATTCAGGGTCTACTTTCACCTCACATTCTTTCTTTGGACATATCTCCCTTCCTATTACCCCTTCTGTCAGGGACCTTCAACAGGAGTGGTTTGACTATTCATAGGGTCTTTTAAAGCTGTAATATCCTTGAAATTTCCCCATTTTTTTCTTTGATTCTAACGATTCCCCACAACAAGGAGAGGCACATCTTTTTAAGATTCATCTGCAGAATCTGATTCTGAGCCTCTGGATTTTTCTTCCCAAATGCATTCTCCCTCAGGTTGAAGTTGAGTCTGAAGCTGAAGATGCCATGTCTTCCGATTCACCACAAGAATTCTCTTTTGGTGACACCATCCATACAATGATAAACTGGGAAGACAAATAAGTTTCTGAATATCAGATGATAGTACAACTTACCTCACATGGAAGTTCCCAAATCCTCTGCCATGCCACCTGTTCTGGAAAATGCTTTTTTATCTGCTTCTTTGGTCCCAGAATGTAAGTTTCTTGTACCTAAGAAGTAAAGTCCCTGATGGTCACAAATACTTGTATAATAAGTCCTTTCTGTAGAGTCAGTCAGAGTTTCTAAAATGCCTTTCAAAGTGATAGCACCTGTAGAGCCATGAGTACTACTGCCACTTTGGCTTTCTGTGCCATTAATTATTAGGCACATGAAATCTATTTTTGACAATGTGTCTAAATTCCTAGCCTGCCGGACACTGACACTAAATGTTTGCTGCAAAAATATTTGCTTCTGCCTCGCCAAGTAGCACTTCATTCTATTAAATGTGGTTATAAGACTGCTGATTCCTCCTCTGGAGCAGCTGCTACTAGATCAGTTTTAAGAAGGTTTTCCAGGCTTCACCTACAGTCTCTACCAGAAGATGTTAGCACTAAACTATTGAAGGGTCTATATCATGTTCGAACGTCATATGGTCGGCACCATATGTTCGAATTTTTTGATGTGGGAGTGTGTCAATGGAGATCTCCATTACAGCGCAGAATGGGAAGATTTCCCTTTTCTGCACTGTAGTGCAATCTCAGAGTCAGTATATTTAAGAAGTGGTGGGTGTTGGGGGTGCACGGGGGCTTGCCCCCCTGCTTAAGACATTCAGGAGTTAATTTTTGTTTTTTGTTTTTTATTACGTTTTAGAACATTTACAAGTTCAATCATATGGTGACGACCATATGATATTCAAACCTGTAAATGTTCGATAACGTAATATAAATGCACTCTTGAATACTCCTTTAGATGAGCACAACTTTTGGATCTCATTCTGCTGAAATTACCAAGAAATTAAATGAAAGGACAATTATACATGAGTTAAAGCATTTCATTTCTTTCCCCTATTCCAAAGTTTCAAAGAAACAACACTTCTGAACCTGGTCCTTTTTTCATAAAAGCCAAAAGCCAATCAGCAGTAAGAAAAAACTGTCTTCCAGGAAAGAAAAAATCAAGACAAACCTAAGTCTGACTTCAAAGGGTCAAAAAGATCCTTCTCCAGACAAGGGTTCTAATTTATGACTATCTTCTCCCCTCTTCCCCTATATCAGCCATCTTACTTACAACATTTTGAGCAATCTTTCTTTTGGCCTTCCCCATGGTGTTACTGTTAAAGTGTTTACCTCACAGACTCAAAGTACAGGGTTTGAGTCTCATTTGAAGGAAACTGGCATGGTTTAAAATGATTCACAATAGCAGCTTGCCTAGTACTTACCTATGACTGTTTAAAGAACAATAGCAACTAACTCTTGTGTTTTTGACATCATTACAATTGGGTACAACCTTCATTGAAATTACCCTATATTTCTTCTGGAATTCATCTGTGCAGATGGACAGCATCTTGTCTTCCCAATCATTTTTGACTTCTTACCTCTGCGAATATAACTGTCCTATATTATTTAAGAGGGAAATTATTCCAGGCTCTATTCTGCCGATAAAAGAATGTAACTGGAGACTAGTTCTGTACTTATCCATTCTGACCATATTTTAAGAGTTCCAAAACTCAAGATGCTAATGCTCTAATCTTTTTTTTCCTCTGATCTTTTCCAAAGCACTGATGGTTACCTTGGATTTGAAGGATACGTGTGTTCCTTTTCATCCAGATTGCAGGAAGTATTTGGTAGTTTGTGTTTGGGGCATCACTTTCAATTTACTGCTTTACTTTTTGAAATCTCCACTGCACCAAGAGTGCTCACAAAGTGTATAGTCCCTGTCATAGTGTTCTGCAGGCTCCACTGTGTCCACAGCTATCCCTATCTGGGTGATTTTCTTATTCAGGCCACTTCATTTCAAAGGGTTCTTCAGAATTTATAGTTCACTATCAACCTGGGGTTCAGTCAAGACACATTTTATGTGTGGTACCACAACAGATGAATTGATCATTATCAAGCATGGATACCCTATATCCTGAAATATTTGAGCTGCTCAACTCAGGTTTGGCATATGCCTCCATCAAGGTGCACATTTAAGCAATTTCAGCCTACCAACCAAATGTTCCACCTCTCTCTTCATGTTTCAAGTTCAAACAATTCCTAAAATGCATTCTACATATGAGGCCACCTAGAAAAATCTGATGTTCATCATTAGATCACTTACACATTTGTTTAAGCTATATGGGACATATTCTCTAAGGATCAGATTTCTGGCCAGCTTTCAGAGCTTTAGGGCACCGTAAACTCAACTGTATGTCCACTGCAGTTTTAAGGCAAGCTGATATAAAAGCAGATATAAGGGTGCCAAATTTTAGAAACTTCTTGCCATTGAAACTACCAGTAAGACTCGCTCCTTGCTGTGTCTTGACAGAATTCGGCTGTCGACTAGTTTCATCAAGTAGGCAAATAAGTACCCCATGGGGACTTTCTTCCTATGTTTGTGAGAAAATTGTACCTGTTTTGTGATCATTTATGTCTGTAAGAAGGGAAAGTGTTCATATTGTCACCAGATTCCCTATAAGATCATCACATGTCCTAACTTTTTGCTTGAGAGTGGGACATGGCATTTAGTCTTGTTCTATTTGTAAATCTTTTACTCCAAAAATTATTAGAAGCAGGTGTAGTTTACTTTTACACCCACAAAATCAGAACATCAAGGCTTTAACTTTCAACAGAGTTACAGAGTAAGTTCCAGTTCCTCATAAATCCCTTTTTCAGTTCCCAGGAAGTTTCTCAAGAGACATCTGTTTCTGTTCTGGCACCTTCGACAGGTAACTTTTCTTTGAACATGTCTGAGTCCTTAATCTGTCCTTCAGCTTCTTCTGACTCTGACATTGCTCCTCATGGTGCCACTAAGAATCAAGAGGAAAGCCTGTCATCCAAGGACACTCGTATATGATTGCCAGCAGTTACAGAGCTGGACAGAGTAATCAGACTCTTGGTTGAAGACCCACATCAGAGCAATCTCTTTCTGTGGAGATGCATTGGAAAAAGATGTATAAGCTCAGGAATATGTCTAGTCCTAATCCTTCACCATATTAGGCAAAAAAAGAATGTTTTGCCTTTGCCAAAGGCTTATTAATGACTTTGGGCCAGATTCAGGAAGCCTCCGTGTAAGAGTTATAACTCTTACACAGAGGCTGCAGTGAAACTGTGTGATGTCAGCATGTCATGCATATGCATGAGGTGCATAAGGCATGCTGAATCACACTAGTAACTCTTACACGGTCCGTGTAAGAGAGTAGGGGGCGGGTCTGTAGGCTAAGCCCTGCACACGGACACGCCCCCGGAAGACTAGAATGGCTGAAAGTAAACAGCCACGAGAGAGGCCATGGAAATGTGCATAAACACACTACACAACACATGCCCCGATAGACCATCACTGTATAAAGTGAAGAGATGTAATAAAATTAAATTAAAACCTTTTTTTATTTTAAAACCTCGTAAATGTTTGCTACTGTGTGCGCCCGTGTGCACGGGTGTGCTACTAGCGCAATCACAGTTAGCAATCAGTGGAAAAGGATATAAGAACTAAATATGCAAAGTAAGCCAAGAAGTAATATCTTAGCGGTAGAGTTGCCGGCCTAAGAGTAGGCAGGCAGGGTTCGAGCCCCCAACAACCTTTTTTTTTTTTTTGTAAATAAGCACTAAAAGCCCCTGACAGTATTGTACACATGTAAATGTATTCCCGTTTGTAAAATGGAATGAAACGGAGCATATATTCTGAAGTAACACAATAACAAAAATAGTCAGAAATGTACTGATAGGTAAGCTGCTGTGAGACGGAGTGCCCGTAGCTGAGTAGTGTTTAAAAGCTGCAAACTGCGTGCCTGTTGCTAGGCATCGGTTTAACAGAGTGAAACTGTTTGCAACTAGCTGTGCTTAGCTGAACATGTGTGTCACTAGCCAATTAAGGTTTATCCCAGCGCACACCGTTTGCGCGGCGCTCCCACAAGCTAACTGCCAGTGCGCATGCGTTAGCTCAGCAAGCAGCGCAGACCTGGTTTTAAGTGCTTAAAAGTGCTTTTGGCATGTTTGATTGACAGGTCTCAACTCATTTCTGTCAGGAAAATCAAAAATCAGTTGCCAGATTCGAACCCAGGATACCATGCACTAGAGTCAAGGTACTAAACCACTAAGCCATGACAGCAATACCTAGAAATGCAGAAATAGCATATATATGGGATAAAATCCAGAATGGAGCATGATAAAGCATTTTCAGTGAAGTAGATACAATTCCAAAACGGCCAATCAGAGAAATGTGCGGAAAATCGGCATATATAATCCTCATAGGCGGGAATACACAGCAGAAGCGATTGTAGATCAGAGCTGCAGTCAGAATGAGTGTAGTAGGTGAGGGTGGTTGCTTTCGAGCACAGCGTTGGGGCGTTGAGGAGTCCAGATACATGGTCTGGCTCCTTGTCCACCATCACGAGGCCCAACTCATGCAGGGCCAGGTCTCATGGGGAGCATATAGGGCAGAGGCATGGGACCAGTTGGCTCGTGATCTGACCAGTGCTACTGGCATTCCACGCACTGGTGAGCAGGTCCGTCACCACCATGCGGACTTGAAGCGGCACAAGCAAGACCAGTTGTCGAATGGATCCAGGAGGCCGGGATATGCCCAACGCCCACTACTGAGTAAGTTACATTTTACTTATGTATGTAAGGATTTCAACTAGCTGATACCATGGAGATGTGTAGTCCAATATTACTTCTTTTGTATTACAGCTGCAGGTGTCCGCTCTATGAATCGCGAGATGCATGCCCGTAGGCTGGTGCGGATCGGGCACCGTGCAGGTTAGTAACCCCACCCAGTACTTGTAAATAAATATTATACTGTAGCATGTATCAGAACACTGCAGTGTATTGATTAAAAGTAATATAATGTGCAAGCAAGATTTGAAAGTCTGCAGGTATGGCTGCAACAAGTTCATCAGTATGCAAGTGTAACTGGAAATATAATTGATAGAATTAAACAGTGCTGTCATACAGATGTCCCACCATTAATTAAATATAGTGTAACCTGCAGTAGTCTCAAGAGTACAGCTTCAGAATCTGAGGTAGTCACATGTGAGATATATCCCCTGTTGAAATGCTGAATCATGACAGAAGTGAGGCTGTTGGAAAGTGTTTGAATCACCACTAGTCTAACATGTGAACAAAGCCTAGAAGTAGCAACCTGAACTGTGAATTTGCAGGAAGTGTGAGACTGACAGAAAGGGTCATGTATGAATAAATAAAGTAGTAATAACCCGGAATATATTAGCCCCAGTGTGTTTCTACAGAACTAAATGCATGTGGGAAGTACAACTTAATATACCAAACTGATTTCAGTGTGTCAGAATCTGGAATGTCTAGCCAAATGCTGTATATGGTGATCACAGTAAACAATTTGCAGATAGAATGAATGATTATCTGACAGACTAAACAGCCATAGTTGTCCCCTGTCCTGTCATCAAAGTGTAGCAGGATGATGTATCTGATCAGATTCAAAATAAGTAGGATAGTGATGTATTTGTAACAGGTGTAGCTTGACAGTCAAATAAAATTTATTTTGAAACATCAGCCTCAACTTAATTGTGTACCTATTATAAATGTAAATCAATGTGTAACATATGAATGTGTCATCACTTTCTATCTCCGCCCAACCCTATAATTCCATATAACAACACCCACTAAATAATGGTATGTGAACATTTCATTAATCATGGACATTTGTCCGTTTCAAAAATATATGCATGTCTGTTCGTGCATGTGCCCTGTTCATACCTGCAAATCTGATGGCCTGTTGCCATTAATCAACCCTGCATGTTGTTTGACTGTGTATTTCTGTTCAAATAATGCATGTGATATTGATATGCCCCTTGTTCAATGGTGTTAATATCTGGGTGTTTGTTTGATGGGAATACCAATGCATGCTGTTACAACTAATCTGAATGGAATACAATGCCACTAACCCAAACTAACATAACTACTCACAAACCTAGAGCGCTTGGGAAGGCAGGTCCCAGCGGACCCACCTCTCCCACCTCAGCTGGTGACTGCACCTGGCACTAGTGCCCAGGCGGACCCCCTCCGGTGGCCCTGTGCCACCTTGGTGGAAGCGCTGCAGGGGATGGGGCCCGTCCCCTCTGCAAGTGTGGCGGAGGGTTCGTCCACTCACCCTCCGCGGTGTCCGGTCTGTGGTGCGAAGGGAGATCCAAGACACTGTTCTTGGGCCCCTCGCCAGCTCGAGGCTCGTGTGGCACAGCTAACGGCCCGGCCGTTGCCCGCCTACACAGCCCCAGCACAGCCCGTCCTGGGCTGTGAAGGAACAGTGGCAACTGCCTATGGGTGGGGATATCAGTTCCACTGTTGCCATCTGTGGGCTCATGCATCTTGGAAATCCCAACCTCCGTCCCGTCAATTGTGTAACCCCCACGTGTGTCATACACGCCCCTGTATCGTCTTGTCTGTCTTGTCTGTTAACCTACCCAACCTACCTCCCCAGCTATACCGACTTCCTTCACCTGACATACCACTCTCACCTGAAAAAAAAAAAAAAAAGGGCACTCTGTACCCACAAAAATTACGCCCCATACATAGCTGTCCATGTCGCACACATGTCTGCTTGACATTGAAACAGTTAATTACAATTGGCTCTACAACAACTATTAATGTTGTCCTGACACCTCTCTCAGGGTGAAAGGTTTCTAATGTCTCACCAAAATACATGGAAATGCACAGCTGTTGCTGCCAAAGACATGGGCATCTATGGGCCTTACCTACATCCCTCCTGCAAATCCCACGCTTGTTTCCCTACTGTCTTACCCTCTTTGTGACCCCTTTTCACCACTTTCCTGTCACCCCTTTTTCTTTTCTTTCAAAGAAATTAGCGGGTGTCGCTTGTGTTAGCGGAGCTCACCGCCAGTGCGCTTATCGTGAGCTCAGCATAAGCAGCGCAGACCTGGTTTAAAGTGCTTAAAAGTGCCTTTATGGCACTTTGATTGACAGGTCCTGTACTCAGTTTGAAAGTTTGCTAAGAAAAATAAATTCCCACTGTCAGTCTCGAACCCAGGACCTTGGTAACATTAGTCTGTATGACCTACCACTAAGCCATGCCTGCTTTACAAGAACACACTGCTAAAATAAATATAACATGTAATAGTAGGAATCAGTATAAAGGCAATATAGGAGATGTACTATCTAAAGCATGTCAGGTAGGGTTTTAATGGCCAAATTACTGGATTCCCATACTAGTTCAGTGTGAACAGAAACAGCCCTGCTACCTGTTAGCTTGTACATAATAATGTAAGGTAATGTACATATGTGAAGGTATGTATATCTACACATACATATATATAAATATATATTAATACATATGAAATATAGTCGTAGGTCTCAGTAGCCATACACACTCACTACAGGAAACAGTGAACATAATTGCAGCAACCTGAATCTGCAACACAGCCTGACCCCTGTGTGACCTACTTACCCTTCTAACTGCTTAAAGGTGGCCTCAGCACTTTGATTGACAAGTCCTGTACTCAGTTTGAAAGTTTGCAAAGTAAAAAAAATTCCCACTGTCAGTCTCAAACCCAGGACCTTGGTAACAGTAGTCTGTATGACCTACCACTAAGCCATGCCTGCTTTGCAAGAACACAGTGCTAAAATAAATATAACATGTAATAGTAGGAATCAGTATAAAGGCAATATAGGAGATGTACTATCCAAAGCATGTCAGGTAGAGTTTTAATGGCCAAATTACTGGATTCCCATACTAGTTCAGTGTGAACAGAAACAGCCCTGCTACCTGTTAGCTTGTACATAATAATGTAAGGTAATGTACATATGTGAAGGTATGTATATCTACACATACATATATATAAATATATATTAATACATATGAAATATAGTTGTAGGTCTCAGTAGCCATACACACTCACTACAGGAAATAGTGAAGATATATGCAGCAACCAGAATCTGCAACACAGCCTGGCTCCTGTGAGACCTACTAAGCCCTTTAACTGCTTAAAGGTGCCTCCAGCACTTTGATTGATAGGCCCTATACTCAACTCAAAAGCAGAATATGAGCATACTAGTAGGCCCTACCACAAGACCATTGTAACACTAGTCTGTATGACCTACCACTAAGCCATGACTCTCATACAGGAATATAGTGCTAAATAAGTGGAACACGTAATAGTATGAATGAAGATAAAGGCAATATAGTATGTCTACTACCCAAAGCATGTCATGCAGACTTTTATAGTCCCAATTACTGGGTTCCCATACTAGTGTAGTGTTAACAGAAACAGCCCTGCTAATTGTTAGCTTGTACCCAATAATGTCAACTAATGTACATATATGAAAGTATGTATATGTACACAGATATATATATATATATATTTATATAGCAATACATATGACATATAGTTGTAGGTGTCAGTATGCATACACACTCACTATAGGGAACAGGCAAGATAAATGCAGCAACCTGAATCTACAACACAGCATGAAGCATGGTAGATGTACTAACCTTCACACTCACAAAACACTGTCAACAGCATACCAGCATGGTCCACGCCCTACAATCTGAAAGGGCAACGCCTATCTCACATACCCTTTTATAGCAGTGTCCTGAAATCACAGTGAGACATGCAATCAGTACACACCCAGCTGCATGCAATTAGCAAATGCTGCCTTACAATTGGTGCAGAGGCCATCACATGGACCTATGCAGATACCTACAAAAGCAATGAGTACCCACACTACACTCATGCAATACATTCATTGCACAAAACCGACAGAGAAAGAGAGAGAGAGAACAAAACAGAAATAAAGACAGCCAGCAGCAAAACCAGCAGCAGCAGCAGCAGCAAACTTCAAGCAGCACCAGTGACACACCAACAGCTGCCACAAACACAGGTAATGCAAAGTAGCAGGTTAATCCTGTGTATACTGTGACACCTCCAAATGTATCATAGTTCACTATCTATAGGTATGTCCATGAGATAGGTTGTGTGTACATAGTCATGAAATATAAACATATGTAATATTGTTGTACATGTGGGCCATAACTAACACTTCCATAGCTTAGAACACAAGGCCAGTTGTGCATATGATGCAGTAGTTCCCAGGGTCAGTAGAGGTTCCTCCTCATTGGTGTGGGACCACTGTGTATGTATGGCACTGTTCAGGTACATATCCTGTAGTATGGCCAGGGATTAATATCAGTCTGTCATGTGGTGCTATGTCCTCCAGGGGTGAATGTAGCACACATCCAGGGATACCATTTCGTAACAGTGATGATATGTGTTCTGCAATGATGAGGGTGGCTCTCACCTGGACATGTGAGAGGATAGGGAGGTTACAGTCATCTGGGATAACTAATAACACGTGTGTAGGACAATGGGGGTACCTGCACCTAAACTGTCTGCAACAATGTTGGCAATATCTGTGCATTTGGTGAATGTGAAGCATCTTAACACTGCAGACAACAGATGCCTTCCGTCATGTGAATCTGCCCTGTGCTGCAGTAGCCTCCTACTATTGTTATACAATATGCCTGTATCTGTAGTCCACTGGACAGGATTAATAAGTGGTGTGCAGTTGTTCTGGGTTAGATAACTGTGTGCACAGTACATGCAGTATGTGGGATGTGTGTGAGTACGCATATGCAAAGGTGCTGGCGGTGTGTGTTGTGGCTTCCACTGGCCCAGTGGGCTGCATGGATAGCATCACTGTCATAACTACTGAATAACTGTGTAATAACATGCATACATAGCAAGGTAGTGTACTGTGCTTGTGGTGTTGTTCAGATATGTATATCCAGGCTGAGTAATGTGTGTCCACATCACAGGGTTGGATGGCAGCACACATCCAGTATGTATGGATGAACACCCAGAATGTGTCAGACGTGTCACCTGTGCAGAAGTATCTGGCCATTACCTGTGCATCCCCACAACACACACACATGCAACATATGGCAGATGTACTATAGCAGTACACACATGTTCATAGGTTCATACTAGGCTATCTGCCCGAGGGCATTTACAAGCCTAGCCCATCGTTTTGTGGCTTAGCCACCCCTTTAGTATGGGGAACCATACCCATTATTTTGCTGTGCCTCTGTCGAGCAGTGACACGGAGGTAATCCCTGGGGTATATCTGCGATCTCCCATCCATTGGTCAAGATTTCTCTTGAACAAGGCTAGCGAGTGCTCTGCCTCACATATACCGTGATTTTGTTCCACAGCATAGGGAGTCTTTGGGTGATGAATCTATCCCTCCAGCATGTCCTATTAATAGCCGTGTCGAGGTTTAAGTCTCCCGCCCTTGTGGCTCTGATGGATCTAGGTTTTTAGGTGAAGCATATTCATCAAATCTGGGTTTGACATGGCCTTGTATGTTGGGCAAAGGTCACCTCTGAGCAAGCGGTGGCGACTGAATAGAACATACATGGACATGCTGGAGGGCAAATTCTAACTGAGAGGCTCCCTTCACTCTGTAATGAGCTCGAACAGTTGAGAATGAACAGTTCATAGGTTCATACTAGGCTATTTGCCCTAGGGCATTGGTAAGCCTAGTAGAATGTGTTTGTCTTTTGCCACCCAATCACAACTTATGCTGCTATGCCCTTGTCCGACTTTAGTATACTTTGCCTCTGTCTAACAGCGACATAGAAGTGATACCTGGGGTACAACTATGATCTCCATCCACTCATCCAGATTCCTATGGAAGAGAGTCAATGAGGGACTCTGCCTAACCAGTAGTGTGAGCTCATTACAGAGTGAAGGGAGCCTCTCGGTTAGGAATATGCCCCTCCAGCATGTCCATGTATGTCAGTGCTGAGGTCCAGCTCTCCTGAGCATGTGGCTGTATGGGACTCTGATTGCCTGAGGTGCATCACGTTCATTACTGCTAGGTAGGACATGGCTGTATATGGCATGCACAGATTGCCTCTGAACAGGCAGTATGCCACTGAGTCCAGCTGGATTCACTTTACCTGGGCAGCATATGACATCTGTGTGAGCCATTGCATCCCCTTGATGATGTACTGTTGTCCTGTACCAGTTGCTGTAGGTGTCTGGTTAGGTACATCCCAAAAGGTGCATTATGCGCAATTATAGGCCTGATGATGGATGAGTACAGAGGCACAATGACCTCCCCTGCCATACATGTGAATCAGTCATGATTAGCTGGGCTATATAACATGTCTGTCAATCCACGTTGGCCATGTGGTAGACAAATGACAGACCGCTACCATGTTTCTTCCCCAGGTCCCCAACTCGTCTTCTGTACTCAATGGCCTAACACCTATGTTGTACTGTGCCACCAATGTGGAGGTGGGAATCTGCATTGAATACTGATACTCCCCTCCCTTGTTCAAGTGTTGTGGCCGACAAGAATGGTAACAGCTATAGCGTGGTAGTACTGGTGTGCTCCTGTGAAACCTGAAACAGGTTCATGTTACTGCACAGATATCGATGTCCAGAATGCTAGGTAGGGTTTTGGGTGCGTGCATCCTTGGGTCTAGGCGTCCAGTGTTGAGTAGCATCACTCTTACTTCCTCATCCTTTGTGATACAAATGGATGTGGGTTTGCCTTATGAGCCTTGCCTAATACAGGCACTATGGGTGTAACAGGAGGCTCCGCCAAATGTCAATAGGACTGTGGTGACAGGTGCAAGCTGTCCCTAGCAAAGCATACCACCCCAAGATGGCAGGCATTGGCACACCTGTGAATGACACCAGTATGTCAGTCAATTGTTGGAAGGGATCATCGTGCCTTGATATTGTGGCATTGTTCTAGGTGAGGGTAGGATGCTACTCAAGGTCAGGGTCAAACTGTCTCGGGCTCGTGCTCAGAGAGCTCTGTAATGTCTCATGTCATGTAGCCAGGGAGGAATGTGTCAGGCCATTCACAGCAGCATGGACATTGACTGAGTCATACCTGTACCTGCCTTGGGGTTACCTGACTGTTTGTGTTATGTGGCAGTTCATAGTGCCTGACAGGCTGCACACCGTGACCCTCACCTCGTTAAGCCTGGTGAGCGTGATGTGAGTGTGCCTGATGATAGAGGCACCTAGTACAGGTGTATGAGGTGTGTTGTTAACTGTTAATGGCTGTGAGTGTTCAGCACATTGGCTTTGTGTGATATGTGTTGCACATGTTCGTTTATGTGGTAGTGGTTGCCTGGATGTCTGCTTAGGAGGTCTCTGCTGCATAGGCAGAGCTGTGGTCTGAGCCTACAAGTATGATCATGTGTGATCATGTGTTAGGTCCGCTGTTGTGGTAGGTCTACATGAGACTGGAAGTGTAGTGAGTGATCCCCTTTGCCACGTGACTGGTTATGGCGGTATTGAGTAGACAGAGCCTAGCCTCCAGTCTGGTATATGGTTGCATCACTCACATGAGTTTGAATTTGTTGTTAGGAGGAGGGTTGTCTGTGTACATGCATCTGTTCTAACATTGTCTCTGGAGTACCACACTCACCAGCTGGACTGAGGAGGGAACTGACAACTGACCTCTGGACATGCTAGAATACTATTGTGAACTCTGTAATCACTAATGATTGAAAACAAGGTCCAGTGGGGAGTGAGGGTGTACTGACATTACCTACAACTGCTGACTGATATAAAAGCGTCAGTGAGCAAATGCCAGGTAACCTAAGTGCAATGTGTCACAATGAAGTAAATGCAACAATGACAAGCAGTCACTTGCTGTCATGTGTAACATGGAAATGCGTACAGTAAGCAATGCAGATAACAGTAGTGAGTCACAGATGTGTTGCAAAGATGTGTACTATGTGGATGTAGCATACCAGTGAAATAACAAGCTAACAGATAACAAGCATATAAACAAAGGTAGATGCAGGAGGCCTGGATGTAGTGTTTGCTACAACAAACAAGGTGTAGCAATGTCAGTAAGATACAGCTCAGATATGCAGGCACTATAAACCTGAAACCAGATGTCCCCAGCTATGAATGGCAGAGTACAGCCTATTGTCACACATGGGTGCAGACCACAAACCTCGTTAATGTTAAATAACTGGCCTGAAGGCCAACTGCCCATACCAAGTAATACACTTGTACACTGGGCCCACAATCAGCAGTTCCCAACTTCAATGGATGAAAGATATGTGTCCTGCCACCACAGTGCTTGCCACCAACCTCCCTAATGTAAAACAACTGGTCTGAAGGCCAAGTACTTAGTACAAATGACATAGAATGATAGCTACACTGTAATCAGGTTTTAACCAATCAGTAATAAGTAGAAGTTAACACTACCTGTATAGAATGTGTACCATGTATTGTTGAGATACTATGCTGATAACCTGTTTGTGTACCTTTCCAGATAGACATGGCACCTAAGCGGAATCCTGCCTACTCTGCTGCAGAGGATGTCGTGATCCACCAGAGCCTGGTGCGTGACTATGCCATCCTGTTCTCACGCACCACCCAGAATCAGCAGGAGAGGTCTGCACTGTGGCAAAACCTTGTTAGCAGGATAAATGATGTTGGCATGCATGATAGGACATATGAGCAGGTGAGACATCACTGCAGTGATTTGATAAGAAATGTCCGCCAGCGTGCTGCAGATATCCGCAGGCAACAGGCTGCCACAGGTGGGGGTGGCCACACATCCCCCTCACCAGACAGGAGGGGCTACTGCTAAGTGTTGTGGATCCAGCCCCAGAACAACAGCAACCATCATGCATCCTGATGGAGGTTGGATCCACACAGCAGCAAGACAGCGGCGTGCAGGTAAGATGCCATATTCATTTATTGTTATTACTTTTACATTTGTTGACCCAGATAGTCTAGCTGGATATAAGTTCATTTTCAGTAGAGGCCTGTGGAGAAAAGCTCCACACATAGCGTAATAAAGGCAGACAGACAAGTTGTCATTACAGACAGCCAACATAATAGAATTGTACACCAGCCTGTTAATTAAATCAACATACATGTAAGGAAGTCAAACAGTTTAGAGTCATACACAATGTACCGTTGGTTTCAAAGCAATCCTACCTAAAGCATAATGGTTATGCAATAAGGCAAAAGCCATATACATAATAGTTAGGGCTCAGAAGGGTAGAGAAGTAGAAGGAGTATGACAGATACAATGATATGGAAGAGGCAGGAGTCAAGAAGGGAAGTGAGGAAAAGAAGGAAGACAGTCAAGAGGAGGTGGGAGGGATGGGAGAAGTAGGTCAGAGCATAGAAGGACATCAAGGTGAAAGAAACAGGGTAGAAGCTAGTTTCTATGCACAATGAGGGGTTAAAGGTGAAGAGAGGGTAGGGAGAGGGACGTTAGCCTGGACTCCAAGAAGAACAAAGCCAGTGGGTTTGGAAGTACAGTTTGAGTTGACGTTTGAAGAGAGGTAAGGGTGAGATTAGAGTTAACTCCTGGTATGTACATATGACTGTTCTGTGCGCTGTTACTTCATGCACGCATAAGGTGTGCATGTGGTATGTATCTGTCATCATGATATATATACAGACATGATGTGCAGCTGATGTGTATAAGGGAACTAGTGTACTACTGTACTGTATCATGTGCAAAATGAATGGCACACATGTGCCCACTGACATTACTCTCTTCACACTTCCAGGTCCCTCCCATGTAGCAATGAGGCAGGCCATACATGCTGGTGAGTCTTTTTAAAATTATCTGTAAAACAATTTATAAAACTAGGAAGAGTAGTGTAACTCTGTAGTAGACATGCTGGTGACTGTGTTCACAATAACTGTAATTGACAGGTAGTAAATTGAGTAGTGTAACACGGTACTGATGTGTGTGTTTACTGTGGGGTGTGCATGTGTGCAAGTGTGCCTGTGCCCAAGTGTGCATGTGTGTTAGTGTCCATGAGTGCATGTGTCCATTTCTGAATGTGTGCATTAGTATTGAAGTGCATCTCTTTCAAATATGTATTGAGACTGTAATCTGTGTTCCATGTTTTCCTCCCGTAGGTTCTGGTGCTGCTCTGGTGACCTGCAGCAGGGAACCTGAATCTTGTGCCCAGGTACTGATGATGATGAAATGTCTGTAATGGTGCAGGAAGGTGTGTCTGGGTCCGCCATTGGTCAGCCAATTGACAGTACACAGCTTTCAACCCGTCAATGCGCACAGTCATCCTGCCGTTACATCCTTTGTCACCATTGTCCCTAGGTGATGGACAGTCAGCAGTGGGCATAGATCAGGGTAATGTGGTACCTGTGGTACATGCATCCTCACAAGGCAGCCATGTGCAGAGGCCTCCAATGGTACCACGCAGACAGTCGCCCATGGGTTCTCGTGGGGGCATCCGTGGCCGTACTGCCTCTGGCCGGCGTGCCCAGGAGGTATGTCAACCTCCACTATGTTTAGAACTGTCATGCAGGCACAGGCACGTATGGAAAGGTACACCAGACAGGGTCTGAGGGAGCTGAGAGCATGTCGCATAGCCATGACAGGCGGCATGCATGATGTTGCGAATGCTATCCGTAACTTCACAGATGTCGTTGACAGGCGTTGTGGGGGCATAGAACAGCTGCTCCACAACCAGATGTCCATGGGCCAGGGCGATGGTGTGCGTTTGCGACGCCGGCATGGCCGGATGCCAGCAAGAGCACCAGCTGGCAGTGGCCCGGGACGACAACAGGCCCACTCGCGCGCCTCAAGTGCCAGCACCAGCCCCAGCAATGCTGGGTCTGTGCTGTCATCCAGGCGCCCCAGGAGACCACGTGCACGTGGCTCTGGACAGTCCCAACAGGGAACTGTGTCCAGTCAACACACCCCTGCTTCCGATGACAGTACCCAGTCTGGGTTAGTACGGATCTGACCCGTAGCACCCTGCCAGGCACAGGTACCGTGTCCGTGCCCACAGACACTGATCTGGATGACCTGACAGGTGCAGTCTGTGGCTGTCCACAAAACCCTGTACATGGCAGCCATTATGTGGGACTGTGTGCGTGCTTACACACATGCAGAAACCTGGAAACCTAACACCTAGGGCAAACACATACACACACACACTGCACCAACAACGGTCCACCCTGTACTGCTGCCCCTCACAAACACACATACACACACATGTCAATTGGTGTTACCAGTGGCGGCTTGGGCATACCTAACCCACACCCTGTGCATATGATGACACTGTGCCACCTCCTGCATACTACAACATCGGTGCAGGTAAAGGTAAACACGTTGCTGATGCACAGGGTGACTATAGATGTGTATAAGTAGTAACATGTTGGTAACTGTTGACTGTTGCAGTATAAATGTGTGTATATCCCAGCAGTCCTGCTGCAGTAACTGTATGAATGTCCTCAATTGTTATCTGCACCCATACTACTTAACAAAGTGTACCAGCTGCACACCATCACATGCTAACATTGACTATGGCAATGCATCTTGTGCTGTTATGTAGATTCAGCTACATGTATCTGTTCTGTCACACATGCATCTATACACACCCTGCTACCCACACAGATGCACACTCACCTGCCATTCCCATTATTTATCACCCTACATGAGTAGCTGTTGATACATGACAGGTACACATTTCAGAAGTGCACTATGTTGTTTACTACTGGCATCCCCTTCTCTACCTGTACTCACAGGGTTCAGGCAACCTCATCAGTTGGAAGATGTAATGTGCATCAGGTACTGTAGTACCCTGATTGCCACAGCAAACATGTTTCCCATACGGAAATGCACACACAGACACATCCCACATCCACACACTTGCCACATTCAGGCTTCAGAACACTATCTAGGTATATTCGGTACATGTGCGTGTTACAGTAGCATGTAACACTATACTGAGTACTGGCAGTTAGTTGTCTGTTGTCATGTTGTCTGTATAGAATAAAAGAATTGTTTGATTATCCTACTCCGTTTTGTGGACATTACTTGAAGAAGTGTTACCTTACATGTGTTATCAGTACCACCACCTTCTGTTTTGTAGTTTTGTTTGTATAGGGTGCTATCAACATCACTGCTTGTTAAGGGTAATGACCACCCTGCAGTGCATAGCCCCATGTGGCAAAGCCACATCCCACCCCATCATTGTGCACACACACTAACCCCACCAACAGTAAAACACATACTTTCCATTTGCAAGATTCAAACCCATACCTAACTGTGCAATGACAGTAGAAACAGACACATTAGCAGAGTGTGCTATTTGCAGTAGTTGGAGAAATCCTTACTAATGCTGTACTTAGAGGGTGCTGACATCATCTGTGTGTAGGAGGAGGGATGTGCACCCTGTAGTGTGTTCTCCCAGTTGGCAAAAGGCAGTTAACCCTCCCAGCATAGTGCACACACATAAACCACACTCATACTAACACACATACATTCCCTTTGCAGGATTCAAACCCCTACCTAACTACGTTATGACACTGAAGAAAGCTGCATTAGCAGGCGCTATGCAAATTATTTGAGGACTTTACTACAGGTGATATAGTTATACAGTCCTGACATCATCACTGTTTCAAAGGGGATCTGCATCCTGTACCATACTGTCACGGTTGCTAATAGGGACATTTCCACACACACACATCGATGTGTTGGTGGTTTGCATATGTGGGGATCCAGAACTCCAGTGTGATTAGTATATGGTTTGATTGCAACAATGAGGATATACTCCCAGTGGTGAGCAGTTTGTACTCATGTTTGTAAAGATCAGCTCTACTATATCTGCCCCTCTTGTGGGAAGGTTGGTTACCTGTTCCATAGCCAAAGAATGTCCGATCAATGGGAACCTTAGAGCTTGGGTATTGTGGCTTGTGTAATGTTCACAGTCTATGTTTGGGTAGCTGGCATCACCCAGTATGATGGTGTTTGCAGAGTAATCTAAACTCTCCTGTGTCAGCATGAAGGCTGTGTGGGAGACCTGAGTTTGAGAGGGTGCTGTAAGAGCTCCTCTGTGTCTCTTTCCATGTGGTCCAGGGAGTACGTCCCAACAGGTAGCTGACTGTGACCCTCCCCTTGCTCTGTCTGGAGGGCGGCACGTCTGTCAACAGCTCATGTCAAGCAAGTGCACACCCCTCATAAATGATGTGGAAACCTTCAAAGGCCCAAGGCCTGTTGAAAATATGGACCAGACTGCAGATACCTGTATAGAGTCATTCTGTGGACACATTCAGGAATGCATGGATCATGAAGCCACATATGAAAGCATGACCCAATTCTCCAAAGGCAGATGTCCTGGGCGCTGGACACCAGCCATAAACACACTATACAATAGAAGGATGGCGCCACTACATGATACAACAACCTCCCAAAATGTGAAGGTACCACTGATGAGTATTGGATGACAACTACAGGCACCCATATGATTGTCTAAGGCCATCTTTGAGAGAGGATTCCACAAGCCACTGAGGATAATCACAAGGCTGCCTGTAGTTATGTTAGTAACCTGAGTGGTACTACCCAGATATGCTCAGAGGTAATACAATATGTCACACAAAATATAAAACACACAGACATTGCCATCATCCTAGTGGACAGGTTCAATGCTGCCTTCTCTCCCCACCACACCAAAAGGGAACATATGTCTCGCAGCACAGTGCTTCCCCTGACATCACAGATGCTCAGGTAAGAGATGCCCTTCCCAAAGCAATAAACACTGCATCAATGGGACCAGACAGTGTCCCAGGCTGTGTCCTACATGAACCACAAGAAGAGCTACACCCAGACATAACACCACTGTTCAATCCCAGCCTTAATACACGATATGTGGCCAGAGAGTGGCATACAGCAACAGTGGTCCCTCAACATGCAGGTGGTGCTGTCACGGATCCTGGACACTACTGCCCCATATGTCTGACTAGCTTTGTCTGCAAAGCTATGGCAAGGATCATCATGAACCTCACATATCTAGATATTGTGGACCTACAGACATGTCACCATACACAGTTTGGCTTTGTCAATGGCAAATCCTGCCTATCAAACCTGTTTGCTTTGTTTGAAACAGTCACCAAGGCCACTGTCAAGGGGTAGGAGGTCCACACAGCCTACCTGGACCTTGCATAAGCCTTGGATACAGTACCCCACTTGTGCATTCTAGGAAGCTCACCAGTGTACATAATAACCCCTATGTCACTATGGGTATTGCACAGTGGCTCAAGGGCAGAACACACATGGTAGAATTGCTGGAGCCATGTCAGCCTCCAACCTGGTACAAGTGGTGTCCCACAAGGCACAGCCCTAGGAGCTGTCATGTTCATTATATATTTGTCATAGGTACAGGCCATCATGGAAGTACTGTGGCTCAGCAAGTCGCAGGTGACTGCAGACCGAACACCATAATCAACTCAACAGCTAACACACGCATCCTCCAAATGGGACTCTTGCAAACACACGACTTGTGCCACAGCCATGGCCTCAACGTGAATGACAGAAAGAGTATAGTCATCCCCTTTGTCAAACACTAAGTGACCACAATGTACCACATATGTGTTAATCCAGTAAGTGCAGACCAAGGAATTATGGACCTTGGGGTGCATGGTTGATAGCATTCTACCATTTGACAACAACATGGACAAAGTGGTTAGGTAAGCATGTTATATGGGCCACATCATCATGGGATCCACATGTAGGCCAGGGGAGGACATTGTGCCCCTTTACTCATCCCTCATCATGCCCATAATTGACTATGATGAACCTGTCGGCATGCACCTTACCAGACACCTGCAGCAACTGGGGCTACCACATATGTACCTCAACAAGGGGATCAAAGTGCTCAAACAGATGCCACATACTGACTGGTTAAAGTAGCAGCAGCTCTACTCAGTGACATACTGCCTCTTCATAGGCAATCTGTGCCTGACATAGAAGGCCAGGTCATACCCTCACGTAATGGCCATGCTGCATCTCAGAATATCCAGATCCCACCAGGATACACGCTGGAAATACTTGAACCTCAGGAGTGATATACATAGGACATGGTGGAGGGGCACATTCACAACTCAGAGGCTCCCTTCATTCCTGATTATTATCCCAATAGAGGTTAGGCAGACTGACTCAGTGACTATCTTCAAGAGCGATATTAATGACTGGATGTGACATTGTAGGGTTACCCTGGGTATCACTTATGTGTCACTGTGAGAAAGAGGCACAGTATACTAACCTTGGAAAAGGGCATAGCAAGACAGATTCACAATGCATGTTGAAAGGCACGCACATTCTGGCTAGGTGGATACATGCCCTGGGCAGATATCCCTGTACGAACCTATGGACCTATGTCTCTTTTTCACCATTGGCCCTATGTGCTGTCAATCACCAATGTAATCTCAATACTCCGGTAGCATGTGCAAAGGTCAGTTGTCAGTCACCTCTATGGTACAGTTGTGGAATATGTGTGTCATGTAGTAATGTCACAGCTGCCACATGTACACAGTCAACCCTATCCCCTACCCATTGATGTACATCACATGTATGAGATGGAAACACATGGCCAAACTGTAACAACAACATACAAGTCAGTCAGATGCATGGACACATGACTCAGTCATTGTCCATGCCACCACAACTAATGTGGGATGTCGCTCACTGGGAGACGTGATAGGGAACATGGAAGGGATCACTGAACAAGTGACACAGGCTGGTAGACCCATGACCTTGGTTGGCATCAGACCCTCACCAGGGATTCCGACAAATTAATGAATGCTAATGAATAAGTGTAGCTACAACACCCTAGCTGAATGGTTCTTAGCATGCAGTCACTGCATTGCTATGGAATACTGTCTTACCACTCCCACAACAGGTGAGAACATGCAGCTCCTGTACATTAACAACATGTAGACTTTATGCCCCAGACCAGGTGTGCATCCCTCACTACTAGGCTGATAGCATCTACATCTCACACTGTATATACACATCCCACATGCAGCATCTGCACAGAAGACCACGGTCATAATGTTACCCTGTGCAAATACCATGTATTCACATGTGGCAGGCATCACACATGGTAACTATTGAAAGTCACAGGTACATATGTGTATTTGGCACACACATACAGCATGTGTTCATTGCCATAACGGTGTAATCAATGTCATGCATTATTGTGAGGGACAACCCACACACATGGGCATTCTGTGTGTGCACAACACACATGGCATGTCTGTAATCAAAAGCCATACATAATTGTGATATCGTTTAGAAAGGGGTATGTGCATCCTGTAGTGTGTTTTCACAGTTGCCAAAAGGGATATATGAATCATACACACTTACCCCCCTTCACACACACTTGCCACCTGCTGGATTCAAACCCCTACCTAGCTATGTTAAGACACTACAGACGGACGCATTAGCACAGCGAGCTATTCGCATTACTGGGGGATTTCTTTTCCCCTGATATACTTATAGGGTGCTGACATCATCAGAGTCTAGAAAGTTGTGGTGTGTTTTCCCAGTTGCCAAAAGGGATGTTTCTTTCATACACACTTACCCCCCCTTCACACACACTTGCCACCTGCTGGATTCAAACCCCTACCTAACTATGTTATGACACTACAGACGGACGCATTAGCACGGCGCTATTCGGATTACTGAGAGAATCCTTTTCTCCAATATACTTATAGGGTGCTGACATCATCAGAGTCTAGAAAGTGGAATGATCATCCTGTGGTGTGTTTTCCCAGTTGCCAAAAGGGATGTTTCTTTCATACACACTTACACACACACTTACCCCCCCTTCACACACACTTGCCACCTGCTGGATTCAAACCTCCTACCTAACTATGTTATGACACTAGAGACAGACGCATTAGCACAGCGCGCTATTCGCATTACTGGAATTTCCTTTCCCTGATATTCTTATAGGGAGCTGACAGCACCAGAGAGTAGAAAGTGGAATGATCATCCGGTGGAGTGTTTTCCCAGTTGCCAAAGGGATGTTTCTTTCATACACACTTACACACACTTACCCCCTTCACACACACTTGCCACCTGTTGGATTCAAACCCCTACCTAACTATGTTATGACACTAGAGACGGACACATTAGCACAGTGCGCTATTCGCATTACTGGGGAATTTCCTTTCCCCTGATATACTTATAGGGTGCTGACATCATCAGAGTTTAGAAAGTGGAATGATCATCCTGTGGTGTGTTTTCCCAGTTGCCAAAAGGGATGTTTCTTTCATACACACTTACACACACACTTACCCCCTTCACACACACTTGCCACCTGCTGGATTCAAACCCCTACCTAACTATGTTATGACACTAGAGACGGACGCATTAGCACGGCGCGCTATTCGGATTACTGAGAGAATCATTTTCTCCAATATACTTATAGGGTGCTGACATCATCAGAGTCTAGAAAGTGGAATGATCATCCTGTGGTGTGTTTTCCCAGTTGCGCAAAGGGATGTTTCTTTCATACACACTTACACACACACTTACCCCCTTCACACACACTTGCCACCTGCTGGATTCAAACCCCTACCTAACTATGTTATGACACTAGAGACGGACGCATTAGCACGGCGCGCTATTTGGATTACTGAGAGAATCCTTTTCTCCAATATACTTATAGGGTGCTTACATGATCAGTGTCTAGAAAGGGAGATGAGCATCCTCTGGTGTGTTTTCACATTTGCTAGGGGTAACATTTGGACCAAGTGTGTGAGCATGCCCAGTTCAGCCTTCCCGTGGCATGTTGTGTGAAAGATGTCTCATTTATCTAAGTGTGTGAGCATGCCCAGTGTGGGCTTTACATATGTTGAACTCTGCAGCCCATCACATTTGTGGATGAGTGTGACCTTCAACAAATACCTGAAGTTTATGGTTGTGTGTTCTGTGCCATGTTGTGTAGTTACTGTCCGAATGCTTTTGTGTGAACAAAACAGGGAGTATACTGTGCCTGCAGGTTTTGCATGGGATACTTTGCACACAATTGTCAACATCCGTTCATACTGACCTAACACTGTAGCACTGTCTAGTGTAGTGTTTCAGTACTTTCACTGTGGTGGTCAGTATCCTGGGCTTTAGTCCTATCACTGCTTTACATTTCCATAGTGTGCACAACAGCCTGGTTAGGGTCCAGTTGTGCACATCTGCACAAAGGCAGTGCCTCTACAGACCCTGTTAATTGCTGCCCCATAAGCTTAACAAGTGTAGTCTGCAAATCTATGGAGAGGATCATAA